>NC_084821.1:56339241-56639241 GCF_958449725.1 Rosa rugosa | reverse complement strand
AATAGTCATTTTATAGTATGTTATATATGTCATTTAATAATTCATAATAGAGTGAGGTCAAGTGAGCAGATTTAGAGGTCCCAAAAGAAACTCTCAAGCTAGTAACATACTACTTGATGAAAATATGTACCCCAAAATTTCTGATTTTGATACGGCAAGGATGTTCACACGGCATGAAGTTGAAGCAATTACTAGACTAGTTAATGGGACATTGTAAGTCTTATGTAAGCAACATATATATTCCTATTTTGTCTTTCAGTTTTGTTTCTTATCATGCATTGATGTATGTATGTACTAATAAAATGTTCTTTTTCATTTGGTACAGTGGCTACACGTCTCCTGAGTATGCTATGCAGGGATTTTTTTTTTTTTCTGAAAAATCGAATATCTTTAGTTTTAGAGTGTTGATGCTTGAAATCATAAGTGGTAGGAAAAACAACAGCTTCCACAGTGCTCATCGTGCGCCCAATTTAGTAGGATATGTATGTCATGCAATTCTCTCAGTTATACTTGTATTGATTTTTGTTTTTTTTTTATTTTTCATGTGAATGTAAATAAATTGGGGAAATGATCATTTACCCAATTTCTGCTTAAAAATTGCCCACTTGCTCCACTAACTGTTTTTTAACCTCGTTTTCCAAAAACACTCTAAGGGATTATTTCCCCTTTACCCAATTAATTCTTTTTTATTCTTTTTTATTAATTTTTGGGACTTTTTTGCCCTCTCCTTCTTTCTCACTTAGAGAGAAAAGTCATCCTCCACCTTGCTGTGCTCCGGTGACCAGCGGCCAGCCCAGGGTTCCGGCTACCGGTGACCGGAATCCGGCTACAGATGACCGGAATCCGGCCACCGGACTGTTAACCGGATTCCGGCTTCTGAATTTATTGCCCCCTAATAATACCCAGTAACCATATTATGACCCCCCAGTAACTATATTACTGCCCCCCAATACTCATATTATTGCCTCCCAATAATCATATTATTGCCTCAAATAATCATATTATTGCCCTCAAGTGAATTGCATAAACTCTCAAAACCAAAATGAATACTTATTGCCCCCCAATACTCATATTACTGCCTCTCAATAATCTTATTATTGCCCCGCAATAGACTTGTCACACCCTGAATTTTGAATAAAGAAAATTCAAATCCGAAACGCGAGAACAAACACAAGAAAACAAACATAGAAAAAATTATCAAATAAATTAAGCAACAAACAAACTGAACTCACAATGTCAATACCGACTCGTTCTTTAGAGTCACATATTACATCACCAAGTGTTTACAAATTAAACCGAATAATAATTCAATAAGTAAACACACACACCACAACTCACTACCCAGCGGAAGACTTAAAACTCAGAGCACTCTTCCACGTCCACGTCATCGAACGTACACCTCAGTTTTGATAATGATCACTCGATATTCTAACCTGCACAATAACCCATACACCATAGAATAGTGCACCGGGAATGTAAACAACAAACCTGGTAAGCTTTTCAGCCCGTATGAGTAAACTCAAATAAAGTGACTCACGTCACGCATGCTTATAATTTCTCAGCTCTTGAGATAATTAAAGCAACAAGAACATCAAGTTCAAATTAAACAATAACATGCTCAACAATTTCAACCTAACTAAAAACCCACATGCTCTGTCTCTCAATTCATTTTCCAATCACTACAGATCACAACCCACAATTGTACCCACAATAAGAATTAAGCAAAACCAGTAATCCCTGCATAGAAACTTAGTTCAGGAGATCACATGAAAACAAACAAAAGAATTCATATAAATCCCTGCATAGAGTTTAGTTCAGGAATTTACATTAAAACAAACAATACAAAAAGCGGTAATCCCTGCATATAACTTAGTTCAGGAGATTACATTAAAACAAACAATTCAAAAGACAGTAATCCCTGCATATAACTTAGTTCAAAAGATTACATTAAAACAAACAATAGAAAAGACAGTAATCTCAATCTCACGTAAACACTAAAGAAAGAACATCAACAACATTCCTCGAAAACTACGTACTCATGATTGCCGTAACACAGTTACCACCATGACCGCACGCATACCACAGACTACGTACTCATGATTGCCGTAACCCAGTTACCACCATGACCGCACGCATACAACAGACTACGTACTCATGATTGCCGTAACCCAGTTACCACCATGACCGCACGCATACAACGCATACAACAGACTACGTACTCATGATTACCGTAACCCAGTTTCCACCATGACCGCACGCATACAACAAACTACGTACTCATGATTTCCGTAACCCAGTTACCACCATGACCGCACGCATACAACAGACTACGTACTCATGATTGCCGTAACCCAGTTACCACCATGACCGCACGCATACAACAGACTAGAGCTCCAATTGAATCGTAACCTGTCACATAGGCCGAGGTTCAGCCTTACGATGCCAATTGCCTCAACTGACACTAAAGTCAATGATCACCCATAAACTCCAAACTAAAGTCGATAGTCGATGTTCACCCATCGACTTTGACTAAAGTAGATGATCACCCATCAACAATCTCAAACCACAATCACTCAACATTAATTCCTATCCTCTTCATAATAATCAACACATCAATTATCGCCACTTTAGTCACCACTTTGGTACTACAATATATTTAATCACACTCTCAAACACAACTTCACCAATGTCACACCATCCAATATATATATTCCACGTAAATATATATATACGTAGTCATTCACGCAGGAATGACTACTAATACCAACTATAGTTTTATAAATTATTCCTCTCGAAAATCATTTTATATCAAAACATTGTTTTAACTTACCCATGAACCGTTGTCGATCAAGTTCATATATTTTAAAACAAATAATTTGTTTCGAAAATGATTTAACAATTAAACAAGTAATTCCGAGTAATAAATAAATCCGTTCGTAAATGAACCACGTGAGATTTACTCACCTCTAAATCCCGCTGTGTCTTCTCTTACAGCCGAGATAAAGTACAGAACACACTCCATCAATCACCTAAGTAAAATGCATCACAACTTAGTAAACGGATCGAAAACGATTAAAGTTCAAACCCCCGTTGAACTAAAATCCCCAAAAGTAATGCCAATCGAGGCGAACTTCATCCGAGACCACCTGAGGCCTCCGGAATACTTATACGGTCAATATAACAAAACTACAAGTCAATTGGACGGCCGAATCCTTACGGATCGAAAACCGATCGAATCGAAAACCGATCGAATCGAAAACCGATCGAATCGAAAACCCTAAAACTTGGAAAATTCATAACATGCTCATACGATTTCCAAAAATTACAAACTATATATCGAAATGCTCGTATCGACGAGTAGATCGCACTGAGAAGCAGAAACTGCCCCAGAGGTGGCCGGAAGCCGCCGGAAACCACCACCACAGTGGCGGCACCGCCACCAAACCAAAGTCAAAATTTGACAAAACTTCCAACATCAAAGTTCTTCATCTCAACTCCAATTGAAACATTCATAACTAGCACAAAGTCAGAATCAAGCCATTTGGCCGGAATTTACCTCGCAAGTTTTGAAAACCGATGAACCCTAGAATCACAATCTTCAAAATTCGACCTCCACACTTTGAATCGTTGCAAGCCGCTTGGAGGGAAGCATCAACGTCCTATGGGAAAGAAAAGCCCTCAAAGAACTCGAGCTATGGTGGCCGGAGGAGGAAGAACCCATGGAGGCGATTTCAACGTCGGCAGCTCCACTTCTCGGCCTTGTACCGCCATGTACGATGCTTCCCACGACGAATAACCACCATATACGTGTAGAGGGGACTGAGGAGAGCAGGATTCCCTTTGGAATCGCACCGATTGGTGGCCGGACGGTGAAGATATCGGCCGACGAAGGGAGAGGGGCGAACCGGGGTCGGGACCGAAGAGAGAGAAAAAGTTTCCCATTTTGGAAACTTCTGATTTTCTGATTTTTTTCCCATTTAACTAAAATGGAAACTTTTTCCTAATGCGATAACTTCTTCATACGAACTCCGATTTCCGCGTTCCACATGTCCACGAACTCGTATCGACGCGCTCTACGATTTCTGTGAAGGAAGATTTCGGAGAATCTCAACGTATAAAAAGTCAACCTTCGTAACCCCCTAAAACGTGCACTTTGAATAATTATTCGTCCGAAAATAATTCCACTCCACCCTCGAACCACGAAATCGTACAAACGAACACTTTATTAATTCCAGGAAACATTTAGGAATTAATAACAAATTTCTGAGGTCTTACAAGACTTGTATAACTACTCAATATTCATTCTTCTGCCAAATTTACCAAAAAAAAAAAAAGCAGAACGTCTTCGTCCTCCCCAATCAAAAAATTGCTCGGCTTCAAATCCAGATGCACGATCATATTCCAATGACACGCGTCGATCCCAGACAGCATATGCAGCTTCCACCTTTTGACCTCGCCGCAGCCAATCTCGCCCTCCTTCTTCTTCGCCGTTTTGATCAGTCTCCAGGTCACTGCCCAGAAACTCGAGCACGAGGACGGCGTCTTCGTCGTCAAGCCGAAAGTACTAGTACAAAACGACGACGTTGGGGCAGCCGTGGAGCGTCTGGAGGGCCTCGATTTCGCGGATGGCCGACTGTTAGTCATGGACCTCCTTGAGAGCAACGCTAAGGTTGTCGGCGAGACGGCGGGCGCGGTAGACGTCAGAGTAGGCGCCGGATCTGACCCGCTCGAGGATCTGGTACTTGGCGATTATCTCAGGTCGGGTGTGGATTCTCCAACTCTTCGCCGGTGGAGATCGATCAGTTTCAGTTTAGAGAGAGAGAGAGAGAGTCCGAGAGGAGAGACAGTATGACATGAGAGATTGAGCAGTTTCAATTTAATTAATATGGGTAAAATTGTCAGTAGATGTTAGATTTGGTAAATGGGGTTAAAAAACTCTTAGTGGAGCAAGTGGACAATTTTCAGCCTAAAATCGGGTAAGTGGTCACGGCCCCAAATAAATTATGTATCCTAAATGGATACAATCGTGTTTCAGGCATGGGAGTTATGGCAAGAAGGTGCAGGACTAGAATTGATGGACGCAAGTCACTTAACTCTAAGTGATTCGTGTGTTGAAAATCAATTTTTAAGATGCATCCATGTTGGTCTGCTATGCGTCGAAGAAGATGCAGAACTTCGGCCAATCATGTCAGATGCCATATCTATGCTGACAAATGAAAGCTTGCCTTTACCTATACCAACAAGGCCAGCATCTTTTCCAGTAAGGAATTCGGCTGGAGTAAATATAAGAGGAAACGAATCTGAAAAGATATCAGAAAATGGTTTGTCCAACTCCCTTATTGTAGGATGGTGAAGGAGCTCAATGGGTTGAGTTGGATCAACTTGAGTTAGCTAAGGGATTCTTTGTGCTTTGTATTCTCTACGTAAATAAAGTGTCATACATGTATACAACAATATATCTCCTCTATATTATACTTGTAACATTATGTAATAGGTAATTATGTGTATTACAAGGGGTTACTGTAATATATGTCTAATCTGGAGCAGTTAAACGAAAAAAGTTCAACCACTGTATGACGTTTTATGAAAGTTTCAATCATTTTAAGATGATTTATAAAAATTAGTGAGAGACAGTCATAAGTTAAAAACAGCGTTGTTATGAAAGCTAAAAACAGAATAACTTATTGGTTAAGCACCTCGGTCTTCAACTCGACTTTCTTGATTGCAAGATCCATTGAAGTTGACTTCTTCACAATGCTTGCATCATGTGAGATTTTCTGCTATCGCCATGGCCTAATATTCCAACGTTGATTTTTGTGTACCAAAGCCATTGACGGCTTTCAAGTCGGTTGGGTTTGGGTAATGATGCTATTGGGACCAGATGACCCCCCCTTTCTCTTTCCTTTTTTTTTTCTTTTCTTTTGGCGGCTTGTAATGAATGAGATCTGATACCACATTCCTTATTGTACCAACTATTTACACAAAAAAACCCCAAAACGTAAACGTGCTTCCTTCTTCCTAAATTGTGAAGATTGCCAGAGACCAAAGACAACGATAGCCGCTCCTCACTACCAACAACCCAAAGTTCAAGTCTTGAAGAAGAGAAATCATAGGTTTGACCTCCACCCAAGTTCTCTATTTGATTTCAGGTTGAATTTTTTTACCATCCTTTAGCTTTTGGTCAATTGAGTTTTATGGTCTTTGGGAGAAAGGTGGGTGAATTGGGTTGAAGGTGTTTGCTGAATGTCCTCACTGAGAATGAAAGGTCATTTCTTTAATGCTCAAATTAGCTGTTAGTGGAAAAAAGCTACTCCCCTCTCTATCAATCAAACAAAAATCTGATTAAATAAAGCAAAAAACTTAATTTCTGTGATGCTCTGTCCCGCTTGCTACAGTTGACCATTTACTTTATAGGGAGACATTGGTTTTGAGTGTTAAATTCTCTTCAATTATTCCAGCACAAAAAAGGGTCTCTAGAATATTTTGCTTTTTTGGCTGTACAGTACAGCGCAGCAAGAAAAATTTTCAGCATAGATTTTATCATTTGGATTTTGGAGGAGTACTCGGTGGTTTTGGTGATTTAGCATTTATGGCTGGCGGTGTCGATTTGATATGCTTGGTGTTTATGTGGAGCTTGTGGAGTACTTGTGATGGTGCAACAAACACACTGAAATCAGGTGAAAGTCTAGATTCTTCAAGATCATTAGTTTCTGCTAATGGGAAGTTCACTTTGAATTTTCGTGTTTATGAGCATGATGCAAACTTGAGTTACTTGGTTATAAAGTGGAATGCGAGTCATAACTATGCCTGGGTGGCGAATAGAGAAACACCCATTTTGTACCCTTTTGGAGTTCTTACATTGGACAGGAACTACACATTGAAGATTACTCACAGAGATGGGGGTGCTGTGGTGCTTTACTCTGCTGATTCGAAGACCATCAGTGGTGATGTTGTGGCTACTCTTATGGATGATGGGAATTTTGTGCTGCAAGAAGTGAGTGATGCTGGATCGGTGAAGAGGGATTTGTGGCAGAGTTTTGATTATCCTGGGGATGTGCTTCTGCCAGGTATGAAATTAGGGGTTAACCGTAGTAATGGGCATCATTGGTCACTTTCGTGCTGGTTAACTGAGAAAAGTGCAGTGCCAGGACCTTTCACTCTTGATTGGGACCCTGATGGACACGAATTGAAAATTAAGCGGCGTGGGGTGGTGTATTGGAGTAGTGGAGTGTTTCGAGATGGGAGTTTTGAAAATATTAAGCAGAAGAGGTATAATTTTAGCATTGTTTCAAAGAAGAATGAAGACTATTTTAGTTACACTACTTTAGATGAAAATGCTGTATCAGAGTGGCTGCTAACCACAATAGGGCGACTAAAAGACTTTGATGAATCAATTGATATTGCAAAAGCAGATTCCTGTTATGGGTATAACACTGACAGTGGATGCCAGATTTGGGACCAGCCAACTAAGTGTGGGCGTTTTGGTGATGTATTTGAGCAAGAAAATGGTTACTTTAATCCAACAGATGCTAGCGGCTCTACTGTATCATCAAGAAGTGATTCAAATACAAGTCTCAGTATTAGTGATTGTAAGGATGCTTGTTGGGCAGATTGTAACTGTCGTGGATTCATCTTTCTGTTTCCTAATCAGACTGGATGCCGGTATTGGACTGGAAACTTTAAATTCATTGCAGACAGCGCAGGTTATAGTTCAAGTGTTGTATATTTTTTAACAACAAAGTCAGACAGCAGCTGTAAGTATACTCATCCTTAGCTTGTTTATAATGAGCATGTTTGTCAAAACTCAAAACTATAGCTGGTATATTGTAACTCAATATATAGCTAATTGTTAGCCTATGCAGCGCATAAGTGGATATGGATTGGCGCTGCTATTGGCACTTCTGTATTTTTAATGGCGGTTTGCATCATCTGCTGTCTATTAAGAAGAAGAAAACTCTCCCTTTTTGGTAAGTTCTTAAACATAATGAATTTTTAGAGATAATTTCCCAGATTTGAACAACAAAATAATTTTCTATATTGTTCTAAATAGGGAAGAACAAAGCAAAGATTGATGAGAAGGACCTGCTTGACTTAAGGGGATCTGATATATCAACTGATGTCCACGGGATTCAGAATGATGGATCGATGGGACATGATTTAAGAGCATTTAGCTATGAATCTATCATGGCTGCCACAGACTGCTTCTCCTTACAAAACAAGCTAGGAGAGGGGGGCTTTGGACCTGTTTATAAGGTACGTTTGAGGTAATGAGAAGTAATTTTCTAATTACGTGTTAAATGACACTGATCATATGGCTTATTACGGATCATCAATTCAGGGAAAATTGTCATCAGGGCGAGAAGTAGCTATAAAGAGGCTTTCAAGAGGTTCAGTGCAGGGAACATTGGAGTTTAAAAATGAATTGATACTCATATCTGAACTCCAACATACTAACCTTGTTCAGCTCTTGGGATATTGCATTCATGGTGTAGAGAGGATGTTAATATACGAGTATCTGCCAAACAAAAGTTTAGACTACATCTTATTTGGTAATTAGCTATGTTTTCATCTAAGTATTTGTTTCATCTGAGTTCAGTGGTGAAAATGCATAGATTTTGTCCTGTTAACGAAGAACTCTGTATATATTGGTCAGATTCAACCAGAGGCATGCTACTAGATTGGAAGAAGCGTTTCAATATAATTGAAGGAATTGCTCAAGGATTGATTTACTTGCACAAATACTCAAGATTGAAAGTAATTCATAGAGATCTTAAAGCTAGTAACATACTACTTGATGAAGATATGAATCCCAAAATTTCTGATTTTGGTATGGCAAGGATTTTCACGGTTAATGAAGTTGAAGCAAATACTAATCGGATTGTTGGCACATAGTAAGTCATACATTAGCAACATATTCCTACTGTTTCTTTCAGTTTTGGTTGCTAATCATACATTTAAGTGTGTCTGCACTAAAAATAGGTTCTTTTTCATATGGTACAGTGGTTACATGTCTCCTGAGTATGCTATGGAGGGAATTTTTTCTGGAAAATCTGATGTCTTTAGTTTTGGAGTGTTGATGCTTGAAATCATAAGTGGTAGGAGAAACAACAGCTTCCACAATGCTCATCGCTCGCTCAATTTAGTAGGATATGTATGTCATGCAATTCGCTCAGTTGTAATGAATTTCTTTTTCCTTTGATGTGTGAATTTTTGATAATTTAGAGATTACAATCTTCTTTCAGACATGGGAGTTATGGAAAGAAGGTGCAGGACTAGATTTAATGGATCCAAGGCTAAGCGATTCATGTAATAGAGATCAACTGCTAAGATGCATACATGTTGGTCTATTATGCGTGGAAGAAGATGCAGAACATCGGCCAACCATGTCAGATGCCATATCACTGTTGACAAATGAAAGCTTGCCGTTACCTACACCAACAAAACCAGCATTTTTCCCAGTAAGACGTGTGGCTGAAGTTGATGTAAGTGGAAGCAAATCAGAAATTTCGTCAAATGACTTGTCAAACTCCTTTGTTATTGGGCGATGAAGGCTTTAACATTTGTCTAACATATGTTTGGTGTGCCTCAAAATTATACTTACATGAATGTGATTGTAGCTTGTTTAGAAACGTTACTAGCTGGAACTGCATATGTGCCTGTGGCAGTAGGTGGATAAACCACCTAGTTGTCCTGGCAGAGTTGGAACAACTGAGGACTTCTTTGTGGTTTGTGTTCCCCTGTACAAAAGTTTCTTATACATCAACACATCTCCTCTGGATTGTAGTTTGTACGTGATAGGTAATTGACATGTATACCAAGAGTTAGAATTGTTTTGATACTTGATGTATATGATGTGTACAAGTTTCCTGTCATTAACATCTTCAGCACTACTGTCATGATTATGAGATGCCTTAAGTGCTTACTGCTCTGTTTTTCATTTTTAAAAGTAAAAGTTGTTCAATTTCCTCTTGTACTGCTTAGTTCAATAATTTATATATGAATTTTGACATGGAGCTGCTCTCATTCCTGCGCGTGAATGGTGACTGCTTATTGTTGCACCAGCAGTTTTCTGGAATATTCTATGTATCCTCATTTCTTATACTCAGCTTTCCTGAATTGTTGTTTATTCTGAATGCGAGCAGAGAAGGAAACACGATGTTTATCAGTATTAGGCTTCAACCCACTCAAGCTAATGTTACAGACTTTGTTCAGTCCAGCGTTTCACTCAGACTAACAGAACCAGTTGACTTTCTTGATATTTTTGCTCAGTTTTTCATGGATGTGGATTTGTTATGCTGCAAAGGAGACACTCAAGCTAGGTGACACTCAGATTCTTCAAGTTCTTTAGTTTCTGCCACAGGGAAGTTCATTTTGGCCTATTGGGTATATGAGACTAATTCCAACTTCAGCTACTTAGCTATAAGGTGGGATGATAGTAAAATCATGCATGGATTGCCAATCCAGACTCACCTATTTTGTACGAGAAACAATATCTGCTACATGGTCTAACGAATTTGAATTACGCTTAGAATTTGGTTTGTACATTTTATTTGTGAGATTCCGGTCCTGAATCAGTATCCAGTAGTTCATTTCAGGCGTAGGGGTTACGGAAAGGAGGTGGAGGGCTAGGACGAATGGATTCAACACTAGGAGATTAATGTGGTATCTACTAAAGATTGACTATGAAGATGCATCCATGTTGGTATGCTTTCCCAGAGTCCTATCGACCAAGTTTCACACTCACTAGATCCAAGAGGGCTGGCCGCTTTGGCGTTGTGATAATTGAAATTGGGTTCATAATTGCAACCAAACCATGCCACCAACCCAACCACCCCTAGTCCTGACGAAATGATAACTGATCAATAAATACCAGCAACCTCTACTTCAATAATAGAGTTCTGTTTTCCATTGTTCTTTATTTTGTAATTATTATATTAGACACAGACTATGAACTTTCTGGGAAGGAGTTACCTGACCCAGACAGGAGTACTATGTATGCAGTATGCATGTGAATCCTCAGACTCCGTTCCATCGAACTTCTCCCCTCACCAAAAAGATAACAAAAAAAAACGTGTTTTGCGCAGGAACGGTACCTGCTACTGATATTCAATCAATGTTGAAAAGTGGGAAGAACGGGTTTGAGTGACTTCTTGAAAGTTTCAGCCTTTCAAAAAATCACTCCAGCCCCTTCTTTTCTCCGCCCTCAAAATCCAGCAACAGCTAATGAGTTCAATTGCAGTTTCAGACACCTAATAGGCCGGGTACGTGAGCTCTGTAATTCGCACTGATGTTTCAATCTTTCATCTTTCATTGGTCCATTAGTCTCTCTCTCTCTCTTTTTTTTTTTTTTTTTTTTGAATAAAGAGCTGGTGCGGCTGCCCTCAAGCATTGATTAATGAAACTGTCGAACACAAGAGGGGACATTAAGCCTAAACCCCTGATTACAATAAGCATCTAGAGTATGTCCTGAAATAATATCAGGAATCTCTACATAAGACATGTATTCTAACAAGCACCAACTAGCAAAAAGTGCACTAATGGCTACTCCATTTGCTTTGACATAGCGGTGACATAACGGAAAGATAACTCGATATGTAACTAAATTACCACGTAGCATAATTACCAATAGCACAGCTTTCCTACTATGTTGCCGCTGGAGAGTATATCCGACGACACTTAGCTTCACCCTGCCACTAGGCAGTGAGCCTATTTGACAAAGCAAGAGACTCGCTACCTACCTAGAGTAGACAAGACACTTTGAGTGCACACACAGGCACAAGGCCCGACTAGTCCTACACAACTAATGTAGGCACTTATTGCTCGCATAAAGCGACATATAACTAACCAACATAAATAAACGAAAACATAAAATAAACTTAGACCTAGGGCATGGCCCAAAAACTGAGCCCAAGCCCATGTAGCTAGAGGATCAGAGCCAACATGACAAGCCCGGCCCAATACTGTTTTAGCCACCGCCAATATCCTGGCACCTCCCCCTATTTCGGTTCGCTGCCGTCATCAGCGCTCCACCATCCTCGCAACCTAAGCTTCTGGCCATCATTCTACCCAAATCAGATCTGCGATCACCCATAGATCCAAACCAGAGCAGGTCATCCATCGTCCCTCCGCTATTGACTTCGCACGATCCCGACATTGCTCCCAAACCAGCGACTTCCGGCCAGCCCCGCGACAGCAGCTTCATCCGCCAACCCCGCCAAAGAGTACCAGACCACCGCTCGCCATCAGCCGCGATCTCCTCAGCCACTTCACTACAAAAAAAAATTGCAATGGCCACGGCGCAATGTCGTCGCTAAAACTTCATTTGCCGTCGCAAATGACTTTTGGCGACGGCAAAACTTTGGTCGCCGTTGGTGGCGTCACCAATGTTATTTGCTATGGCAAATGCACCGTCGTAAGAGTATTAGCGACGGCAAAAGGTTTGCAGTCACAAGAATGCTGTCGCCAATACCAATAGCGACGCCACCAACCGCTACCAGAGTTATCTACAGTCGCCAAAAGTCATTTGCGACGGCAAAAATGTTATTTATGAATAAAAAAAATCTGGCATGCAACTATGCATGCCAATTTTTTTTTTTTTTTTTTATAAAAGCTATACAAAAAGGAATAAAGCTTATACAAAAGGGAATGTAACATTTTAATTTTTCTCATGAATGTTACAAAATGAATGAAGCTTCTACGAAAGTTTACAAGATAATTAAGCTTTACAAGGTGCCAATCTTCCTCTACTTCAACATTGAAACAGAAGATGCTCACCAAGCCTGACTAGTAAGAAACAGAAGCTGCTCACCAAGCTTGAATTGATGCTTCAAGGTACTACCTATATGACAATTTTACAGAGTCAAAATACAACCTTGAAGAAATATATGAAGCTAGCTAAGTTTAAGAATCAAAACTAACAATCTTCAATTATATAACAAAGCAGCAGCTAGCTAGAAGCTAATACTACCGAAAGCCTAAACTAGATAAACAAAAGCATAAATGTATCTATATATATATATATTTCCAGAAGGCCAAGTGTACAATATCCAAAATGAATTACGTATGTGTTTTCTAGGTTGATGAAAGAATGGCTAATATTTATCACAACTCTCAATCGTTTAAGTGTCATCACTAGAACATATATAAGTATTCATGATGGCTCTGAATGAATAAAAATGGACATTCAAAACATAAAAGTATAAATCTGTACAAGTATTCTTGAGGGAGAGAGGGAAGAGGAGGAGGACGAGAGGGGAGGGGGATTATTCACATCACTCACCTCTCTTTGATGGCCAACTACAGACATGCTTGTTACTGATGTTGTCCCAGAGATTCCAAGTAAGAAGTGACTGATCATAACCTTTGCTTAAACTCTAGTTTAGTTGATGGATCCTATTTAGTATCTGCCAGAAAATGAATGGCATATATATGTAACTTGCGTAAGTATATATGCATCAATAGTATTTAAAAACCAGTATGATTAGTAAAAGGAGGTATACCATATAGGATATTGCACATGCTTCCATTTGGTAAATATTCAAAAATCAACATTTGAAATCCACTTTCGTGGCAGTAACTCAGTATTTTAGACTTTCGTGGTAGTAACTCAGTATTTTAACTAAGATTCGGTGATGAATCTGCGACAAGTACATTACCTGCTACCACATAATTAAGCTCTTACATAGTTGTTTTTGTTATGCACAGTTGTTCATTATGCAAAATGAAAAGAAACTGATCCTTAACACTATATCCAGTTTAGGCATAGAACATGGTTCATTAAGTAACTAGGAGCTACAAAATGTAATGCACAGAAGTATAGAGTGTAGAACACTATGATATGTCCCCACTTAGTTATACCTCTGAGACAAATTCCTGTCTAGGAGCACCGAGGCGCCTTTTGATAGCCACAATTGTCCCATCATGGAGCAAACCTTTATAAACAAGTCCAAAACTTCCATATCCCAGAAGACTCCTTTCATCAAAATGCTTGGTAGCTTGCTCTAACTCCTCCATTGTGAAGTGCCTTGCTGAACTAGGTCCACCTCTAGTCAGCTCAACTGACCATGTTGGCAAGAAGAGTATCATAGACATCAGTAGTTAACTAATTGGCAAAAACACTAGACAAAATGTGATATAAAATCTTACCTATTGCAGATGGATCCGAAGAACCAGTCTTCGAGTTCTTGTTGGGGAAATGCTTATTACATTGTGCCTTGCAGAACGACATGAATCCGACGACTATTGCCACCAAGGCAAGTGCCCCAACAGCACCTCCAACTATGGTTGCAGAAGATGACTTTGACATGTCTTAGAGCCTTTGCTTTCTCCAGCTACAGACTTAAACATTGAGCCTGTGATGATAATGCAGAAGAACCAAAAGAGCAGTCAATCCAAGCATTTTAACGAGTTTGGGATTTTAAACACCAGTCTCTATGGCAACTTACTATTCAAAGAGATCAAGTGGTCCTATTGGTTTGAGAAAACTAAAATGTAGTTTTAGAGTGGCATTTGAGCACTTGCTAGTGGGGTTTTGGTGCCAACAAATGTTTAGAGATATATGTTAACTGGCTGATCTCAAAGTATCTACTTGGGAAACAAGAATTTTGGTATGTGATGAAAACCATGCACCTACCTAAATTTCTATTTTCCTGTACAGTTATTCTCAAAGAATTTCAAAAACCATGCACACTTCCAAACCTGTAGCCTCCATTTCACCTTTAAACCTGTAGTAAAGTTTCTATCTTTGAAGCCTAAGGTTGTCCGCTGAAAGTGAGTCACTTCATGTTTTTAAGGTTAAACTTATCCAAAGCTAGTAGATTTCAGTTAACTTTCCCTTCTGTTTAGAATTAATTAACCTTACTCACCATATAAGCAAACTATACACAGGTCACATACACTTGAGGCAAAAAACTTGAGACTTGTTACAGGTTTCAGTCAACTTCAGGTTCTTTTGTAGGATAATCAAGGAAATCTAATCCCATGACCCAGAAACTCGTGAAACACTAGACCAAAAATTTGTTTGGATGCTCACCAGGCAAAAACTGACTTATACACCATAGCAGCTTGCATGCACAAATTAAAGTTCTAGTGACCAACCCAATAGCTAAATCATCTGATACGTAAATTACTAGAAGTCTGCAAACATCATTTCCAATATGCAGAGAGACTAAATCAGCATATATATCAAAGTCAGCATCTTGGATATGGATTTGAATCTCTCTCATATAATGGTGGGCTAGGGGGGAAAAAAAACCCTTCATTTGATATATTCCTAAACCCCAAAGGCATAAGCATCATTTTTTTTTCCTTCCAAAATGATCCAAAGGGAGAGTGCTAAGGCTGGAAGGACTATACTACATATCATATACTGCTACAGTTTACTTGACAATATAAAAAGAATGGAACTGTGTTTGTTCCAAGTATGAATTCTATGATTCAGTCAATTCATGTAGGTTCTGATATGGCATGTCCAAGCATTAATAAACATTTTAAGCATAAAATAATTTCAGTTCCATGTATTGCTTGCCCCAATCAACCATCCAATTGCAGTTTTGAGTAGTGGATTCAGCTCGCATTCACAAGAGCCTCAAGTACTGGGCTGTCTTTTGTATATAATAACTAGACAATATACAGCTAACAAGCATACCAGACTAGCATTTACAAGAACCTCTAACGGCCCTCAGAGTATCTCGCAGACAAAAGACAGGATGACATGGTTATGTAGTGATTAGTCATGGCAATGAAATTATATGCAACCTGCTATGGAGAGCAAAATTATCCACTAATTGAGAAACATGTTAAGCTAAAGCTATTGAAACAGCAATGTACTCTGTTTGGTTTCCTTGCTAACCTACAAACAATACTTTGATCGTGTTCCAGCTCCAATGAACTAAACAAACAAATCCCAGGATCCCTAACTCACAAGCCAAAATAGAAAGAAACAAAAAATCCAAAATTCTGATTTAATAAATAAAAACGCAAATCCAAAACAGAAGAAATCAAAACAAACAAGGAATCGAGAATTATTTGTCGTTCATTGTGCATATGAAGCTGAAAACGCAAACGGAAAATTGAGAAATCCAAAATTCTCTCTCTCCTGTTACTTTCGTGAGGACCTGGTTAGTTCAGAAAAGACCAGACCAGGTCACTTAATCGGGGATTGCAGGAGAAAGTGAAAGGGAAACCAACGAAACACCCAATTTGACATATCCAAAACCAAAAAACATAACGATTCTTCCATAAATAAGCAAAATCAAAAGTAATTTTAGATACATTCAGCAAATTTTCTATACTTAATTCCTCTCAGACTACAGAAATCATACTCTTCCATTTCATAATTTGAACTAACTGAATTGAACCCACTGATAGAAGAGAGAAGATAGTTGAGAGAGTGAATTGAACCCACCGAATTGAACCACTGATGGAAGAGAGAAGATACTGAGAGAGCGAATTGAACTCACCGAATTGAACCCAACTTGAGAGATCGAAAGAGAAGGTCAGTACTGACTATGGCATATGAGGTTCTTCAGATGCAGAAAAGTTTTAGGGTTGAGGAGAGGGGAAGATGGAGTATGAGGTTTCACTCATCGGGAACTAAAATCTAGGCGGGCCTAATTTTTGTCTCTTGGCGCTTTGTAGAGCTAGGTTAAGTTTGATTTCAATTTTAACACCCAAATAGTATATCTGAAAAATAAGTTGAAAAGTAAATAAAGGCTACGGCAATTGTAGCGAAGCAAGAATTAGGAAAAATCTTGCTACGACATTTTTAATGCCGTTGCAATTGAAGCATTTTTATGCTACGGCTCTCCTTTGTCGTCGCAAACTAATTTTTATTTTTGCGACGCCTTGTTTCCCGTAGCAAATCTATGACCAATGGCGATGGCCATTGCAATTAATTTTTGTAGTGCTTCTCTCAAATCCCAACGATCCAGATCGGATCCACTCTAATTGAGAGCCCAACAACCTCACCTCAGACCCGTCCCCGATGGACGGACAATCAGACTCGTCCGGCTGCACCCACAACGCGCCGACGAGGTCAATGACGACGCCGAGGCAAAGGGTCGCCGGACGAGTGCAAACACGGCTAGGGTTTCTTCCTGTTTTCGCTCTCGGCTACTATATTTCTAGTATTCTAGTTTTCCTCTCTCTCTTTACAATATTGGCTGTGTAAGCAATAAATTTGATGATTATAATGTGATGCTGCAGAGGCACTTTGCCTGTGATGTGTATGAAATATGGCTCAAACTTTACAATGGGTTGCATCGTCTCTTATGACTGATTTAGTGTTCCTTTTTCCACTAGTGTCAACTGTGCATGTATCTATTGCGCGGCCTTTTGGTCTATATGTATATATAAATGGCTAGCATTGCTAAAGATGCTAGTAGTATACAGAAAATTCCCTAATCTGTGGAAACAGAGTATATTCCGGAATCCAATTATAGTCGCGCTCCTAAGAGAGGGTGCAAAGAGCGAAACCCTAATCTTAGGGATACTTCTGGACGTTCTGGTCCATATAATCGCTCTACTTGGGAAGGTAACAGCCAAAATAGGCGAACACGGAACCGAAGAGGTCAACGTGGAAAGAGAAAGGGAGGCAACGCCTCTGGCCATGTTGGTGGCGCCACCAACACTAAAAGTCATCTAAATGATGCTTTCAAAGCGCCTCAATCAATGGAGTCTGAGCAAAGAGAAGTATGTTCTCGATGTGGAGTATCCGGTCATTGGGAACACATTTGTAGAGCTCGTGAAGAAATTGTCACCGCCTACAAAGCATATTGTGAAGCAAGAGAAGCTCACTATGTGGAACAAGAATATCAAGAAGATGATCTAGAGTGAAGGGTTGAAGACTACAAATCTGGCTGGGATCAATAGATCGCCAATTCTGTTTAAGTCTTTATTTTTCCAAGAGATGTAATAGGCAATTTCCATATACTTTGTAGTAAATGCCATTGGTTTAGTTTTTCTTCACATAGGCTCATCCAAAATGAGTATGATGTCTAGGAAGGTTTTGAGATAAGTGGTAATTAAGCGAGCTTTGCTCCACCGACATCTCTCTACTCACCTAGTCATATTTATTTTGGAGTTACTGAAAGAAGTCAAACGACTACCTTTGTTTTACATTAGCTAGCATTTTGGATTAGGTTTTCTTTGGTCAAAGAGACAATGATGTAACTCTGTTGGCTTATGAATAAAATTTCGAGTTCTTTTCATTATGACTTCGTTTTGATTCTGAGCATATTACTTTGTGACTACGATGGCCGGGCCATCAGTATTAATTCAAGGACATGGAATAGCCCAAGTTCCCCTTGCTAAATGGCACCTTGATTACTGTCACAGAAACTCTCTACGCTCCTAGGGCAAATCGCACCTATGAATAGCCAACGGATTCCATGCGAAAACACATGTAGAGAACGTAAATGAGTTCCTTTGCAATACCTCTAATGATTACGAACAAAGGCGCATCTTAGAGAAGTTTATGTGTCTCTCTAGTGGACTTTATGTTACTATTCGAGCTATTAAATCCAATAAAGTTATGAGAGAAGCTCTCTTGGATTTAGACACATAATGGCTTTGTCACGACATGATAGGTCATCCTAGTCATGATGATCCGTCTACTAAAAACTTCACACGGACATCCATTCTTTCGAGCGAAACAAAGCATGAATCAAAAGTTGATTCCTGGACTAAGTGTGACCACTGCTGCTGCCTCTGGCGGCGCCACCGTCCACCACCAGCCTAGGGATGGCACAATCCGTATCCATGCCGCCATGGATGGCGTCCATCATGGTGATGGCGCCCTAGGTGATGCTGCAATCACCAACTTTGCTTCAAATAGCGTTTCAGACGCTCAGGCCCAACCACAATCCTCATTGGTTGCTTCTAAGGCCTTCGACCGAGGTTATTTTTGTCCCACTGGATTTTTGTTACTCGGCAAGGTTTTTAATGAGGCAACGAGAGGAGCACCACGTTTGGGCGACACAAGGGGGAGTGTTCAAGTAAAGAAGCCCCTATTATCAATGAAAGTACGACTCAATTCTCTCCCAATTCAGTTTTCCTTAAACACGTTATCAGCACGAAGCCCTAACCCTGAAACAAATAACCAAACCCTAAATCCGAATACATAATTATCATTACTACGAAAGATAAATGGCAAATGGCACCTTGCCATGCTTACGAAGTGATTAGTAAGAGCATTTTTAGTAATGATAACTATGTTTACATTTTTAATATAATTAAAACATAGTTATTTACTATATACTAAAGTTGGGTTGCTGTTCATTTAACAGTGATTTGGCTCTAAGTGGTTTGACGCTTTTGCCCTCGCTTCAAATTTTTTTCCGACTCTGCCACCGACCTAGATCTTCCCGTTGTTTCCCCCCTTTCTTCTACAGTCCCCTCATTATATTTCTTAAACTGAGCAATCATATAGGCATTTCTAACAAATCTTTCTGCAATTCCCATGAAACAATTAAAAATTAAAACAAACCCAAATTTCATAATCGATGAAAATGTAAGCTTGGCTCGGATTTTGCAAAGCTACTACGTCATTGAAATACTTTGTGTAGGCGAGTTGGAACAAATCAGTGAAGTCACTAGGATATTAGATATGTCAATCTCACATATAGCAGTACCATCAGTAAACTTACTAACCGAAGAAATAAACACTTACTATGATCGAGTTACCTCTACCCTGCTAAAATTCTGTTCTTTTCTTCAAAGTCCCCAAAGAACATAAAGTTAGCGTCACCTGAAAGATGCAAAGAAAAACAGTCAGCAACGAAGCTAGAGCATAGAAAAGAAGTAGCATAATCATTTACAAAAACTGAGACCAGCACAGTTTGGTTAGTTGAATGACTGTTCTGCTGGATCTTCCCGTCGCTTTCCCCCTTTCTTCTACAATCCTGTAGAACATACATCTCTTCTACAGTCTTTCTTCTATAGAAAGATTTGTTGGAAATGCCTATATGATCGCACCTATGGATTTGTTAGATTCATATTCAGTTGATTGCTCAATTATAGTTCTTTATTAATATGTTAAATATTAATAAATAAAAAGAAAAGCACTCTGACCTAACTCACCTAAGTCATCGAGTCGAGACCTAACTCGATACTAACCCTCTGACCCTCTCTTCTCGAGTTCTCTCTCTCGGCTCTCCGTCCGCCACTCTCTCGGCTCTCCCAACTCGATACCAGCTCCTCTGCCACTCTCTATCTCCAAAATCCGCCTCCGCCAGCGAGCCACTGGACTCGGAGCTCCAGAAGTTCGCCGTCGCTGACTCCCGACGATCTCGGAGAGAGCTCTCAGATATTCAATTCCACATGGTTTCGATCCAATAGTCGATTGACTCGATTCTCCTCGAAGTTCTGCAGTCTGCACTTCACTCTTGGAAGCTCAGTTCGGTGACTTTGGTCAGTATTCAATAATGAGTAATCTAGGGTTTTCAATTTGACTTTTTCGTTCTGAGGTTTCTGAATTTTTTGAACTTGAATGTGGTGAATTAGGTTAAGGTGATCTTGTATTCGAGCGCTCCCCAAATTTCATGGCTTCTCCTCAGAATTCATCCCAAAGTTCCGATTCCAATTCAAATTCAAAACTCATTGCTCTTCCAACGTACACCAACTGATGCTTCGAGGGTTCAGACGATTCCGAAAACATTCCGAAGCTCGAAGAAGAAGGCTGCTGTGAAGAGAAAAAGTGGTGGAGCTACAGATGCTGGACCGAGCAATGCTAGAGATGATGTAAATGAAGAAGGAAAAGAAGAAAAACCTGCTGGAAGATCGTGGGTGTGGTTGTACTTCAAGAAGATCGAGAAGCCTCAGTTCGAGATTAAGGATGCTAAGAAAGTTCAAACTTGTGTTAAAGAGAGAGCTAAGTGAAATTACTGTGGAACTGATCTTGCATGTGATGGTTATGGAAATGGAACTAGTTCGCTTAGGAGACATATACAAGAAGTGTGCAAAAAATATCCGAGTAGGGTTGATTTAGAAAGTGGGTAGCATGTATTAAGTACTGGTGGTACTAAGGAGTTGGTGATGGTGAAATGGAGTCAGGAAGCTTGCAGGGAAGCAGCCTACAAGATGATAGTAATGGATGAACTACCTTTCAGTTTCATCGAAAGGCCGGGGTTTAGATACTTTTGTCGTGTGGTTGTGCCTAGGTGGGATGTGCCTTCTAGGAGGGTTATTGTGAAACAGTTTATGTCCATGTATAAAGCAGCTAGATTAGAGCTGAAGAAAGAGTTAAGAAATCATTGCCTTTGCTTAACCACCGATACATGGACATCGGTGCAAAATATCAACTACATGGTGGTCACTGCCCATTTTATTGATGCTGGTTGGACATTGCACAAAAGAATACTGAATTTTAAGGTGATTCCTAATCATCAGGGCAATAGCATAGGGAAGTTGTTGGAGGCATGTTTGCTTGATTGGGAAGTTGAGAGAGTGTTGACAATTTCTGTTGACAACGCAAGTGCAAATAAGGTTGCAATTGAGTACATTAGGAAGAAGATGTTAGGCTGGGAGAAACAACCTGTTCTTGGAGGCAAGTACCTGCATGTTAGGTTCCTTACACATATTCTGAACCTCATTGTCAGATCAGGCCTAAAAATGATGGAAAAATCAGTTGCTTCAATTAGAAATGCGATACGCTATGTTCGGAGTAGTGGAAAAAGGCTCAATGTTTTTAAAATGTGTTCAGAGAAGGAGAAGGTTGAGTCGAAGAAAGTTTGCATCCTTGATGTGCCAACAAGGTGGAACTCTACCTTTCTAATGCTAGACACTGCATTAGAGCTGCGAAAAGCCTTCGATAGAATGGCAGATGAGGAGGACAGCAAGTACGCGCAATACTTTGATGAGGATGAAGACATTGATGATGAAGATAATGAGCTGCAAGTTGGAGGGTCTGATTCAAGGAAGAAACAGAAGAGAAAAAGGGTGGGGCCACCGGTTAAAGAGGATTGGGAAAAGGCAGCAGTTTTTGTGAGGTTTTTAAAGGTCTTCTATGATGTGACAATGAGGATTAGTGCCTCAAATCACCCAACATCATGGAAAGCTTTTCATGATATAGTGGCCATCAAATCGGAGATCGATGAATTGTTCACTAAACAGTATATGTGCACTGGTTCAGAGACTGAAATGATCTTGTTCGATATGGCTGCGAAGATGAGAGGGAAGTTTTATAAGTATTTTGGAAGCTTGGAAGACTGCAATAAGTTTTTATTCATTTCCTTGGTGTTAAACCCAAGGTTCAAGATCAGAAACTTTGAAAGTATCTGCAATAAGTGGCTGAAAATGGAGTGGGATGACATTAAGAAGAAGTCTGCCGAGGTTAAAGAGCTTCTAGTGGCCCTTTGTGATCTGTACAGCTCCATAATGATGGCTTCAAGAGCTGGAAATGGAAAATCTAGAAGTGGAGAGAGCTCAGTTAGCCAAGGCAACAAATCTAGCTCCAAAAGGACAGTTGAGGCTACTGGAAAAATAGCTGACATGGAACAAGATTGAGAGAAAGAATTGGAAGACTCCGACAAAGCTGTTGTTGGACATGAAGTGGATAGATACCTATTGGACCCGATTGAGAAGCCTGCAAATCCTCAAAAGTAGGATATATTGGAGTGGTGGAAGATGAATGGTGCCAAGTATCCTAACCTTGTTGCCCTTGCCAACGATGTTTTGGCAATACAAGTGAGCACTGTGGCAAGTGAGTCTTGCTTTAGCACATGTAGAAGGGTCATCGATCCCTTTAGGAGTTCTCTAACTCCCAAAACAGTTGAAGCATTGATATGCTACCAAAACTGGATCAGATCCGAGAGCATCAACAACATTCAATATGTTCCTACTATCGAGGACATTAAATTTTATGAAAGTGTTGAGGATGGTATGATTTTTATTCTTAGAATGGCTGCCTTGTTAATTTATTTCAAGTTTATAATACAATGAATGAAAATCTGGACAGTTTTTGTTTGAACTTTGCACTTTTGTTGCTTTGCTGCAGAACATGCAAGGGAGGAAGGTGCTAGTACAATTGATCAGCGTGAAAAGCCATCTACATCTAAATCATCGAAAGCATCAAAGAATTCAACCCCCCCAAGTTTTTCTTTATAATTGTGCATTTCTGCATTTATTTGGTTAAGTTCTGCATTTTGATGTGATCTGTTCTGCAATATGCATTTTGATGGTTTCTGTTCTGCAATCTGCATTACACTGCATTTCGAAGCATTTATGCATTTTATTGGTTTATGTTATGCATTTCTGCATTTTATTGGTTAATGACTTAATGTTCTGCATTTGGCGCCCTTAATGCTTTTGGAGTTTTGGATATTGCCTTAATGTTCTACATTTTTGCATTTGGCCTGAATGCTTTTGGAGTTTTGGATTCTGCCTTAATGTGCATAATGTTGCAGAATGCAGACTTGTAGCATGAACTTGTGAGTTGTGACATTTACTTTCCTTTCTGCTTTATTTAGACATGTCTATTGAGATTAGATAATTCATCCATTTTGATTGGATGCTTTAAATTAAATGGCTGAATATTTTGGATGACTTGAATTTTGTTTATGTTGGATTCATTTGAGCTGTGACGTTGCTGAGTCTCTTTACAGGTTTCAATCTACCGTCTGTTTACCCAATTGCCTTTCTTCTATTGTTGCATTTGTTTCATTATTGTCGTTATTGTTATGCTTCTGTTTGTACTATGTAGCATTGCATTTGCTTTTGAAAAAGTAAGCTGCTATTGCTGGTTGCCTCTTTAGCCTTGGATTGTTAAGGCTGTAGCTCTTTATTACACTAAACTTAGCTCTTTGTCAGTTGATCAAACTAAGCTTTCAAGTCTCGTAGTTGAGCTTTATATTTGTTACTGTAATACAAGCTAAGGGAAGGGTAATAAAGGGAAGGAGCTTTATATTTGTTTGAAATGTGAATGCAGAGTTGCAGACTTGCAGATTTGTGCACATGTCGAGTTGTGGTGGAGTTCTGGATTTGTGGAGTTGTGGAGCAAGGCAGCTTGACTATTTGTGCAAAAGTGCAAATTGTGTTCATGTTTCTGTTGCAGTTGTACAATTCATAATTTGAATTTCAGTTGATTGAACATTTAGTTGAAATGATTGAATAATTTGGATTGTTTTCTGTTGGACAATGTATTTGTGAGTTTGTGTTGTAAAGTGTAAAGTGTAAACTTGCATTATTGCATGATTAATTGATTACAGTTATGTAACATTGATAATTTGATATGCATTCCAGTCTTCCAGGTACCAAAATGAGTGGCAAAACAGCCAAAATTGCCAGAAGTGCAGAATTGTCTTTGAAAAATTGGGAAAAGTGAACTGGCTATTTTGGGCCCGAAAGCCCGAAAGACCGAACATGCCCACCTGGGTTCGGTTTTTGTTGGTTTTCATTTTGAAAAAAGCCCGAACTGGCCGGAACTGACAATTTCGGGCTTGGTCTCGGTCTTACTAAATTTCGGGCCGGCCCGACTCGAGCCCAGATCATCAGGGTGAATTGATCTGGTCTCAGGGTGAAAGTCAAATCAGCCTATGGAGGTGAAAGTGAAACCCAATACTGGCCAAGCCCTTAGCATTTTTTTCCATCCTATTCCTGTCATTGTAATTTTGCCCAGTTAGTCTCGAGCACGATTCAGGAATGATTATGACATGTACCATACATATATGGTGAGAGCAATGCTTCGTAATCATGACCAGATAATTCATCATCTAAAGAAGATTTCATTTTTGAGACAAGGAGCGAACATGCATGTACACCTAATTGGCTGATCCAATTGCACCTTTTGATAAAATAGCATTGCATTGTTATGCAAATCTTCAGCCGAATTAAAAATTTTCATTCATAATCTTGATATATCATTATGGATATGAACGTTTGAGGTTGGACATATTTGGTTCATGTAATAATTTAATCTAGTTTGGTATATAACAATGGGTCATTGACCCAAAGCACGAAAATTGACAAAAATTATCTCACTTACCCCAACAACAGATTTTTGTTCCCACCTACACAATTTAAAATCAAATGACCATTTTGACCTCAGCATAATTAAAAAACTACACTATGTCATCGATCTCTCTCTCTCTCTCTCTCCGGTGTGGCATCCACACCTGAAGACGATGACACCGCCCTCCCTCAACCTCGCCTCCTACTTCTCTCTGGCCACATTCGAAGTCATCAACGCCGATAAAAAGCAGGTCTGCAAGGGCCTTGACATCACCACCAACAAGCTCTCCACTCCCGAACGATGACGTTCCAACCACGACAACGGCGCTGGTCGAGTTAAAGCATCTCAACGACCCTCTCAAGTCGCCGACGACAGATTCTCTGATCAATTTCATCTGCCTCCGCCCAGATCGGCTTTACACCATCGGTCGGATGCGATTTCGTCTTCGCCGACCGCCGCGTTGAGGAGTTGCCCAGCGCCACCATCGCCTCCGTCTCTCACCCCGACGCTGGCGATATCAGCCCCATGCTTCTCTCCTACACAATCGAGCTCCAATACAAGCAGGCACAATCGCCTATCTCTCTCTTACACCAGCACCGGCGAGAAATCACAATTAGCTTTTGACGTGGGTGCCCAGAGCATTTTCTGGGTGCCCAAATCAGTTTTTTTTCTGAGCAGAAGGAAAGAAAAAAAAAGTTTTGAATATCTATTGGGGGCAATAGACGTTTTTAATTTGATATAATCTCTTCATTTTTTTCTTTAATCAATGTTTTATTTGTCTAATTTTAGGAAGATTAGTTCTCATTTCGGCTACAGAAATTTCTATTGGGGGGCAATAGAGGTTTATTGCCCCTTTATAGGGGGGCAATAGACGTCTATTGAGGGTAATAAACATTTCCGGCGACCTATGAAATCTCCAATGACCTCTTTAGGGACTTCCGGCGAAGTTTTCAGAAAAGTCTGGTGGGCGGTGACCAGTGACAGGAATCTGACAACCGGTGACTGGATTCTGGTGAAAGTTGACCGGATTCTGGCGACTGGTGACAGGAATCCGACGAAAGTTGACCGGATTCTGGCGCAAGTTGACCGGAATACGGCGGCCGGTGACTGGACTCCGGCGAACTCCCCTATGGCTTCTCTCTCTAAGTAACAAAGGGGTAGGAGTAAAATAGTCTAAAAAAAAAAAACTTAATGGGGTATTAGGGAAGACTTTCTTAGAGTGTTTTGGGTAAGGGGGAATTAAAAAATCTTAATGGGGTAAGTGGGAAAAGAATCCCTAGAAATGGGGTAA
Organism: Rosa rugosa; assembly: GCF_958449725.1. Lineage (NCBI taxonomy): Eukaryota > Viridiplantae > Streptophyta > Magnoliopsida > Rosales > Rosaceae > Rosa > Rosa rugosa. The sequence goes on along the minus strand of NC_084821.1, from coordinate 56,613,004 downwards.
ATGGACAAAAACCCTATAACAACAATTATCTATTTGGTTGAAAATTTGTATAAATTATCTATTCGGATATTTAAAAATTGAACCATCAAAATACTGATATGTAATTGAAAACTAGAGCTTACAAGCAATCCCCGAAAATATACCCAAAAAAAAAAAATTACTAGTTAAGGTGAACCTTTCTATTATCTTTTTGTTATGTCACCGCTATGTCAAAGTAAATAGAGGAGTCAGTAGTGCACTCTTTTCTGTTGATGTCTAGTCGAATACATTTATTTGGTAGAGATTCTTGATAAGCCACACCAGTCCTTTATTCAAAAAAGGTGAGCCCTTTAATGTCCTCCTCTTGTATTCGACAACTTCATTAATCAAGACTTGAGGGCAGCCGTACCAGCCCTTTATTCAAATAAAATAAAAAATAAAAAAAGGTGAGCCCTTCCAAGTTCATTGCATGGGTGTTCAAAGATATTTTCTTCTTTTGGGTTTTCACTTTCAATCTGAATATCTGAGTTGTTTTGTCTTTCTTTTAGGTACATGTTGCCCCTCTTCTTGTACCATTTTCACTTTACTGATGAAATTTGGGTTTTGACGTCTTGTGGTGTGCTGCTGGGTGCCATCAGGCAAAACAGTATCATATCCTTGTCATCTCACCTAACATATTAAAAACGTGTTTGGCGCGGGAAGCCTTTAGACTACTTTTGCCTAATCCAGCAATCTTCAAAGTGCGACGAAGGGTTTGGGTGAACGCTGAAAACATGAAATCTTTAACTTTCAGTCTTTCAAATTCACTCCAACCCTTCTTTTCTCTCTGATCTTTTTTCCTCCACCCTCAAAATCCTACCACAGCTAGCTAATGAGTTCGCTGCGGTTTCAGTTACCTAATAGGTATGTTATCCTTGTAATTTGAATGTTTCTACTTTGCATCTTCCATTTGTGGATAGTCTCTCTGTAAGTCTATATTTGCAATTTTGTCTGTATTTTAATGCCTATTTGTTTATAAGCAATAAATTTAATGTATAATATGTGTCAGTGTTATTTGTTAGTTGTTTTGGTCAGTCTAAAATATAAGACATGGTGGAATGGTAGGATATTGCTGTTTCTCAAACATTGTCTTTCTGAATTGTGGGCGTATTCCCAGTAGTGTCAACTGTGTAATTTATTTGATTTCAGCTAGGATTAGTGGATAACTCCATTGTTAATCAAACAGTGAACTATTTATGGGATAAATAATTAGAATGACCAAAACTTTCAAAGGAAAATTAAGGTTGAGGTACTTGATAAGTGAAATTGAAATCCAAAAGTTTCAAAAGGTGGCCTCTGCGGATTTTTCCAGGGGTTTGGTGGCTTTTGTACCCTATTTGACCTTTTGTTTGTTTGATCAAGATATTGTGCATCATTTTTTAATTCCCAATAGTTATAACTAGCTTATCAAGCCACAACCTGCAAAACAATTTATATAACTTTATTGTTCAAGTTTCTTCCCCTGTATAAGTTTTCATCACTTTGATACAAGTAATTAGTACTTTATGGTTGGTGGCCATTAATTGTAATATTATTTGCAGTCTCAACTTGTTCTTCATCATTTTTGCAATCTTATGGACTTATCATGAGGCAGCAAGGGACACACTGAAACTAGGGGACACTCTCAATTCATCAAGTTCCTTGGTTTCTGCAAAGGGAAAGTTCACTATGCGTTTCTATGTAAATGATGAAAACTCCAACTCCAGCTACCTAGCTACATGGCAGAGGGGAAGTAGTAATCACGCATGGATTGCCAACCGATACACACCAGTATTATACCCTTCTGGAGTTCTAACATTGGACATGAATAAAACATTAAAAATTATGCACAAAGGTGGTGATCCTGTGGTGCTTTTCCGGGCTTCTGAAACTAACAGTATTCACAGTACTAGTGGTGTTGTGGCTACTCTGTTGGATTCTGGAAATTTTATTGTGCAAGAACTGAACTCTGATGGAACAATGAGGCAGGTACTGTGGCAAAGTTTTGATTATCCTACAGACACCCTTTTGCCAGGCATGAGAGTAGGAGTTAATCATAGAACTGGCCACATTTGGTTGGTTTCTTCATGGTCAAGTGAGGACCAACCCGCACCAGGGCCTTTCACCCTTGATTGGGACCCTAGTGGACGTGAACTGAAAATAAAGCGACGTGCGGTGGTTTATTGGACCAGTGGAATCTTTAGAGATGGGCAATTCGAATTTATGAAACCTAATGATGAATTGGGTACTCTCAGGTATAAGTTTAGCATTGTTTCGAATGAGAATGAAGACTGCTTCACTTACACTAGTGCTAGTGTCAATCAAAGTGACGGACCACAATGGGTGCTAAACATCTTTGGGCGACTCCTTGATTTAAATGGAAATGTTATTGCACCAGCAGATCAGTGTTATGGCTTTAACACCAATGGAGGGTGCCAGAGACGGGACTATCCCAGTTGCAGGCATATTGGTGACACATTTGTTGAAACGAATGGTTTCTTCAGATCACTCACATCAAATATGACAACGAAGCATGATTCAAATACAAGTCTCACTCTTAATGATTGTAAGGCAGCTTGTTGGGAGGATTGTGACTGTCTTGGATTCATCACTCTCTTAAAAAATCAGACTGGATGTAAATTTTGGGTCGGAAACTGGACCTTTAGTTCACGTGACCTCTTTGGTTATGCTAATCCAAGAATTTTTGTCCTATCTGGATTATCTCGCAATGGTAAGTCTTATAATCTACAACTTTTTTGGTAAGAATATTTCAACCAGTTTTCTATTCACACAAACTTCTCATGTGTCAACAAGAAACAATACACTTACTGTGTTTTAAGTGGCATTGGCCAATGGTTGTTATGTAGGATACGAGTTTAGAGTATGCAAGTAAATCACATGTTTCTCCCCCAGATTTGTTAGTAACTTGTTATCACTAAATGCAGATACAAACAGGGCAGATACAAACAGTGCAGATACAACCAACGAAGAATCAGATACTAACAGTTGGATATGGATTGGTACTTCCATTGCTGCTGCTCTGTTATTAATGGTGCTTTGCATCTTGTGTTATCTCCTAAGAAGAAGAAAATCCCTCCTTTCAGGTAAATTCCTTAAGTAACCTGTTCCCTTGAATATGGTATTAGGCAGAATGTCACATTTTCGACATTGTAGTCACAATTATACATTTAATTTTAGCATCGACATCAATTTAAATAGGGAAATGCCAGCTAAAGATTGAGAATGAATTGCTAGATTTGGTGCAATCTGATAAATCGCTTGATGCTGAGGGGCTTCCTAGTGATGGAAAGATGGGACATAATGATTTAAGTGCATATACTTATGCATCTGTCTTGGCTGCTACAAGCAACTTTTCTGATGAAAACAAACTTGGAGAGGGGGGATTTGGACCTGTTTATAGGGTAAGGGCTTGTATAATAAAATGTTTTAATTATTAATAGTTGCTATAGTGAGATATTGTGAAATAATTCTTCAGGGGAAGTCGGGGACAGGAAGAGACATAGCTGTGAAGAGACTTTCTAGATGTTCAGGGCAAGGAACATTAGAGTTTAAGAATGAATTGATACTAATATCTGAACTCCAACATACGAACCTTGTTCAACTTCTGGGATTTTGCATTCATGGGGAAGAGAGGATGTTGATATATGAGTATATGCCAAACAAAAGCTTGGACTACTTCATATTCGGTTTGCATCACCATCACTTTAATCTTAATGTCACATTTCATTTGGTGTAGAAAAGTTTGTATATATCTTTTTATTAATTGTCAAAAGATATAAATTATTGATCTTATTTAACTTCATATATTGGACAGATACAACCAGACGGATGCTATTAGATTGGAATAAGCGTTTCAGTATAATAGAAGGAATAGCTCAAGGATTGCTTTATTTGCACAAATACTCCAGGGTGAGGGTAATTCATAGAGATTTAAAAGCTAGTAACATTCTACTTAATGAAAACATGATTCCCAGAATATCTGACTTTGGTTTGGCAAGGATTTTCATGCATGATGAACCAGAAGCAAATACTCATAGGGTTGTCGGTACATAGTAAGTGAACACGTCCATACTACTTTTGGATTTGATGAAGATGTATTTATATAATATTATGTTCTAAAATATATTATTTTTCCATGTGGAACAGTGGTTACATGTCTCCTGAGTATGCCATGGAGGGAATTTTCTCCACAAAATCTGATGTCTACAGTTTTGGTGTGCTAATGCTTGAAATCATAAGTGGAAGGAAAAGCAGTAGTTTCAACGACAATGATCATGTGTTGAATATAGTAGGTCAGTAGGATGTGTATGTGAAACAAATTTCTGCAGTTTCGATTACATTCGATCATTGTGATATCCTAAATGGTTCATATTCTCTTGTTTCAGGCATGGGAGTTGTGGAAACAAGGTCTTGGGTTACAATTAATGGATCCAACACTGTGCAGCTCATATATTGAAGATCAATTGTTGAGATGCTTCCATGTTGGTCTGCTTTGTGTGGAAGAAAAGGCAGTTGATCGACCCACCATGTCTGATGTCATATCTATGCTAACAAATGAAGGCATGTCACTACCTGCACCTACAAAACCAGCATTTTGTACGGGAAAAAAAGTCTTTGGGGCTGGTATAGATGGAAAGGGATCAGAATCAGTAAATGATATATCGGATTATGAAGTTGAGGGACGTTAAGGATACTAATATATGCGTTGTGTATCAATTTGATTGTTGCTCCCGGTTTGAGCTTTCACCCTATGTTCTCTACGTACCCATCTTCTGTACTTGCAAAGCATAATTTCTACGTTGTTAGGGGAATTTGATTCTACACCCAAATTCACACATCATTTTTAGAATAAACTCATCCATAAGAGTGTTTTAATGTACACCCAAACCAATTAATTAGGTTTATTCAAAATAAAAAAAAACCTATTAAATAAGATAAATATTAAAACCCAATGTTGTTAAGAATTACTAAAGCTGCCACTATCAAATTCCTCATTCACCTATTAAATAGGATTAATATTAAAATCCAGTCTTGTTGCCGATGGAAGTCATGAAACGGCTGCCCATAGACGTTGCTCGGAATTACTCAACCCTTGATTCCAACAATTGAAAACTCTTCTCTGGGTTGGAGGTTATGTAATCTCCACATTCAAAAGCCTAATCTCTACATTCAAAGCCGGTATCAATATCTCCACAATCATGCGATTGTGTTTTTGATTTCAAATTGTGATTGTGATATAAATGGATCGCACAATCAGAGGTTGGTGGGTTGCCTTTGTTCAACTGCATATTCCTTTAATCTGATTGGCACGGTTGATGAGCATTGTGTTTGCTACCTATTCAATAGGTGTGTCTTCCTGACGAAGAGGTATTTTTTTTGTGATTTTTCATGGTTTATGCTATTGAATAGGTATAATAGACTCTACAAGTTCTTGATTGCATGTTTCTTTTTCCTCTTATTGTTTCTCAATAGATTCTACAAGTTCTTGATGGCTAAAGAATACTCCCACCTAGAGTTTAGGTGCGACCTTCTCCACAATCATGCGATTATGTTTTTGATTTCAAATTGTGATTGTGATATAAATGGATCGCACAATCAGAGGTTGGTGGGTTGGCAGCTGCATATCCCTTTAATCCGATTGGCACGGTTGATGAGCATTGTCTTGCTACCTATTCAATAGGTGTGTGTCTTTCTGACGAAGAGGTATTTGTTTTGTGATTTTTCAGGGTTTATGCTATTGAATAGGTATAATAGACTCTACAAGTTCTTGATTGCATGTTTCTTTTTCCTCTTATTGTTTCTTAATAGATTCTACAAGTTCTTGATGGCTAAAGAATACTCCCACCTAGAGTTTAAGTGCTATCTAATAATAGGAATATCTCCACAAAAGGATGTTTAATCACGTTGAGAAATCTACGAAATCTAGCTAATAGGAATATCTACACAAACATATTTACTAAAAAATAGCAAATATATAGATCAAATCTGAAAGGAAGAGATATACAATAATTAAGGCAATTAATCTTTTTAAATAAGGAATATCTACACAAACATATCTCCTAAAATATGGCATCAGTTATATACTATATATAATTAAGGCGATTAATCACGTTGAGATATCTAATAATAGGAATATCTACACAAACATATCTACTAAAAAATGGCAAATATATAGATCAAATCAGAAAGGAAGAGATATACAATAATTAAGGCAATTAATCGTTTTTAAATAAGGGAAAATAAATTGATTGTATTAAATTCTAATTTGTGTTTATAATTGATGCCATATTTAAATTCAAAAAAAAAAAAACAGCTATATTTGAGGAATATTTTCCTTATTCAATCAGAAGGGTAAAATAGTCAAACTAAAAAAAGGTGAAAAAACTTAATTATAAACTTAAAACTTATAAGGAAGGTTTAATTATGTGAATGAGTGTAGATTAAAAGAAAATATAGGAATGGGTTTTTCTTAATAGAAGCTTCATTTTTTGGGTTTTTTTTTCTAATTTTCTCTTTTTTGGAAATATGTCACTATGATTTGTAGGTAAGGATGAATGGTTCATTAGATGCAATTTGAGGAGCCAAACAACGTTGGGAGCCAAATTCCATACAATCTATGTAAGAACATATTATTAATGGTAGTCTGAAAAGCATAGCATGTTATCTTTGAAAAGAAATTACATTTTTTTTTTCCTTAACAGACAGAAGTACTTTGGAGAGTTGTATGTTTCAGTTGATGTTTTCATCATTTGGAGAAAGTAGGTGCCTTGTGCCCATCCATGGCTAGCAGTACCTTCCAAAGAAGAGGCTTTACCAATATTATCAGTTTTATTGAATAAAGTGTTCGTGTTTCTACTAAAAAACAAAATAAAAGACATTCATGGCTAGCAGTAGCTGCCTGGCCTTACTCTTCTTTCCAACTGGTGGACTTACTCATGCTGCAAGCAGAGATATACCGAAACCAGTGATACGCTCAATTCCTCAAGCAGCAAGCTCCTTGGTTTCTGAAACAGGGGAAGTTCAGTTTGGGGTTCTTTGAAGATGGAAACTCGAAATCCAGCTATCTAGCAATCTACCGCACCAAAACTGGAAATTCAATAGATTATGCATGGTTTTCCAACCGAAACAAAATATTTTATATCCAACAGGAGTTCGCACCTTAGACAAGATCGAACAACACATTGAAACAGAATGATGGTGATCCTCTGCTTCATAAAGTACTACCAGTAATTCCAATATTGTTGCCACACTTTTAGATTCTGGCAACTTCATCCTACAACAACTTTACTCCGACGGATCAACGAAGAGGGTGTTGCGCAAAGTTATGATTATTCTGGAAACCCTTTTCAACAGGTAAGAAGATGCAGGACTAGAAGTAATGGATCCAACACTAAGCGATTTACGCAGTAAGGATCAATTGCTAAGATGCTTCCATAGTTCCACATTGGTCTACTATATTTCGAAAAAATGTAGGCGATTGGCCAACTCTGTCCGAGGTGATATCTATGCTGACAAATGGAATCGTGCCACTACCTGCACCTACGAAGGACAAAGCCAGCATTTTTATCAGAAAAAAAGTTGTCAGACTTATGAAATAAGAAACAGTTTCTCTAAACGGTTTTTCCAATTCCGATTCTGATGCATGTTAACCCAAGGCCTTTGCATTTTCGGTGTGCATCACATCATCAGTTATATCTATAGGCATTGGTGATGCAAGCTTGTGATTTACACGTTTCTTGTGTAAGGTTTTTCTCTAGAAGAGTTTGGGGTGAACTGTTGGCGTGAGTATTCTAGCCTTCTAGGATTTCGGAAGTATGTAAGATTAAATTTCCTCGCTTGTTTTTTTTTTTTTAGATCACTTGATACATATAGTCATATTTAACGCCATTACTGAAAACAACTAGCTAAGAACTTTTATCTTGATTAGTTCCAAGAGGAAAAGAAAGCTCTTATAGATATCTCCAAAGGAGATGTCATAATAAATCCGAAATTTTCAAATATTGTATTGTCATTCCAAAGCCTACCTTATTGACTCCTCTGACCATGCAATTTCTCCGTAGGGTGTGTAGAGACAAACTACTCTTTGCACCCGAAGGTTTACCAATATTTTCTTGGAGTATAAACCAGATCAAATCAATCAACAAACTAAATATGTTTAGTTTTAATTGTTCATAGACTATAATTATTAATGTCTTAACCATTTTCGATTCAACTCAACTTTGCATAAGTATCTACTCATGGAGGACTAAAATCTCAATAATTAGATTGTCGAAATCTCAGAATTTTTTTTTTTTTTGTCTAAATATGATCGAAAACTCAAAATGCACAAAGAGTAAAAAAGAGGTGATCCCTTCTGATAAAGGCCCTTTATAACCAATATCAATAATTATATAATATGACATCTTACATAGAGATATTATTGCTCGAGTCTTCAAAGAGCAATCCTAAACAAATCTTACCACGATCTTCACAAATTGTGGTGGACTTGAAAGCTTAGGAATAGTTAGGATTTGGCTGGGTTATGGTACAGTTTCTCTTAAAATGCCAGAGAGAGAGAGAGAGAGACTTTATCCGAAATGACCACCTCTTTTTTAGTTTTTTGTTCATTTTAAAAGATTGTCTGTGCAATTTACTTTATAAATATGACATCTTACATTGAGATATAATTATTTGGGTCATTGATTAAAAGCACTAAAATTAGTTAAAATTATCTAATTTATCTCAGTAACAGATTTTTATTTTCACTAACCCAATTTAACACCAAATGACCATTTTACCCTTAATCTAATTAATACACTACATTATGCCACTCAACATCTCTCTCTCCCTTCCGGCTCCGGCTCTCGACCCAGGTCGTCTCCCTTTCTCCTCCAGCTCCGGCGACGACGCAGCAACTCGGAGACCAGAGGAATATACAAGCGTCGTTTTCGGTTTCAGGTGGTGCTGTCTTCATCGCAATTACAGCCTTCCTTTGGTGTCGATTGATCAATTGGGACCAGGCCGATCCCGTCGCGGCGAAGCAGAAGGCCAATCGGAGATCCCGTCGCCGATTTGGTCAAGGCGTCGTAAGCAGAAGGCCAAGAAGCTCGAAAGCAAGGAATTGGGAGCGGTGAAGAGAAGCGCGAGGCGAGGATTGATGGAGACCTAATCGGAGGTCAGAGAGTACCACCGCCTTCAATATTCCTTTGAAATCGGACCTGGTAGGTTATCTCGGAGTCCGAGCTCTGAAGCACCAGCGAGAAAGGCGTCCAGCTATTGACGTGGGTGCCCAGAGTACTTTCTGGGTGCCCAAATCAGATATTTTTTTTTTGGCTGGGTTAGGGTACAGACGTACAGTTTCGATTCCCATCCAAATCGGACCATCAATAATAGAAGCAAAATGATAACCTATACATTTAGTCCTCCTTCAATCAAACTCGGCAACCTTCCACTTCAATGGTGGTGGCCTAGAGGGCAATGTAGCAGTGGTCCATAAAATACAGTTATGTTCCATATTGTTATTTATTTTGTTGTTATTATATTTGAGAATTTCCTCATTAGTGAGGCACAGACCATGAACCAAAAAAAGAAGAGGGAGGGAGTTACCTGACCAAAAGAGAGGATTGTGCATGCATGTAAGTTCAAATCGGAACTTCTTCCCTCACCAAACAGATAAGAAGAACGTGTTTTTGCGCTGGAAGGGTACCTGATTTTGATGATCAGTCAATGTTGAAAGTGGGGAGAAGGGGTTTAAGTGAGTAGTGAAAGCCCTGAAATCTTGAAAGTTTCAGCCTCTTAATTTCACTCCTATCCTTCTTCTTTTCTCCTCCCTCAAAATCCTACCACATGCCTCAAAATCCTACCACATGCAGCTAATGAGTTCATTAATGCAGTTTCAGTTACCTAACCGGTACGTAATCTCTGTAGTTCTCACTTGGATGTTTCAATTTTTAATCTTTCGTTTGTCGATTAGTCTCTCTCTACAATATTGGCCCTGTAAGCAGTAAATTTGAAGAGTTTGATGTGATGCTCTAGAAATACTGCCTGTAATGTGTGTGAAATATGGCTTAAATTTTACAGTGGGCTGCAGTATCTCATTTATCTGTTATGACTGATTTAGGGTTCATATTTCCAGTTCTGTCAACTGTGTAATTTCTATTGCCTTTGGGTCTATATCTGATCTTGGGTTAGGATCAGTAAAAAAGTTGATAATCAAGCGGTGAATATTAGGGGGACAGATACTAAGGTGGAGGTACTTGATAATTTATATCAAAATGAGAAGATTTCTATATAATTTATTGTTCAAGTTTTTTCAGCCGTAGTAGTTTTCATCACTATAAGAGAATAATTAGTATATCAACTTATGGCTGTCGTAATTAAATTAACGGTGATCTGCAGTCTCAACTTGTTCTTCCTCATTTTTGCAATCTCGTGGACTTGTCATGAGGCAGTAACGGACACACTCAAACCAGGGGACACTATGAATTCCTCAAGTTTCTTAGTTTCTGCAAAGGGGAAGTTCACTTTGGGTTTCCATGTAATTAATCCAAATTCCAAGTCCAGTTACCTAGCTATATGGCAGAACTACCTAAATACATGGCAGAAGAGAAGTAAAAGTCACGTATGGATTGCCAACAGATACTCACCAATAGTATTCCCTCTGGGAGTCCTGACATTGGACGTCAATAAAACATTGAAAATTATGCACAAAGGTGGGGATCCTGTGGTGCTTTACCCTGCTTCTGAAACTGCCAGTATTAACAGTATTAGTAGTGTTGTGGCTACTCTATTGGATTCTGGAAATTTTATCATGCAAGAACTGAACTCTGACGGATCAATGAAGCGTTTACTGTGGCAAAGTTTTGATTATCCTACACACACCCTTTTGCCCGGCATGAAAGTAGGAGTTAACCATAGAAATGGCCACATTTGGTCGATTTCATCATGGTCAAGTGTGTATTGGCCAGCACCAGGGCCTTTCACCCTTGTTTGGGACCCTAATGGACGTGAACTGAAAATCAAGCGACGAGGGGTGGTTTATTGGACGAGTGGAATCTTTAGAGATGGGCAATTCGAATTTATGAAACCTTATGATGAATTGGATACTCTCAGGTATAAGTTTAGCATTGTTTCAAATGAGAATGGAGACTACTTCACTTACACTACTGCTAGTGTAAATCAAAGTCATAAACCGGAATGGGTGCTAAACATCTTGGGGCAATTCCTTGAATTAGAAGGAAATGTTATTGCACCAGCAGATCAGTGTTATGGCTTTAACACTGATGGAGGGTGCCAGAGGCGGCACTATCCCAGTTGCAGACATTTTGGTGACACATTTGTGGAAACGCATGGTTACTTCAAATCACTCACATCCAATCAGACAATTAAGCTTGACTTAAATACAAGTCTCACCCTTGGTGATTGTAAGGAAGCTTGTTGGGAAGATTGTGACTGTCTTGGATTCCTGTCTCTCTTCGATAATCAGACTGGATGCAAATTTTGGGTTGGAAACTGGGTCTTTATTTCACATGACCTCTTTGGTTATAGTACCCCAAAACTTTTTATCCTATCTGAGTTATCTCCCAATGGTAAGTTAATTCTATTTATATTTTTGGTAAAAATTTGTCGACAAGCTTTCTATTCATATGAACTTATTATGTGTCAGATACAATATACTTACCATGTTTTAAGCGGAATTGGCCAATGGTTGTTAAGTAGGATCCGAGTTTAGAGTATGCAAGTTAATCACACGTTTCTCCCCGGGATATGTTAGTAACTAAGCTAGTTGTTATTACTAAATGCAGATACTAAGAGAGCAGATACAGCCAATGAAGAATCAGATACTAACAGATGGATATGGATTGGTACTTGCATAGCTAGTGCTCTGTTGGTAATGGTCCTTTGCATCTTGTGTTATCTCCTAAGAAGAAAATCTCTCCTTTCAGGTAAATTCCGTAATCATAACATGATCCCCTTGAACTTTGTATTAGACAGGAATCACAGGATTTCACATATTTGATGTTCTCGCAAACTGAAATTGAGTTCTAATTTCTACATGAACTTAAATAGGGAAACGCCAGCGAAAGATTGATACGGAATTGCTTGATTTGGTGCAATCTGATCAATCTTTTATTGTCAAGGGGCTTCCAAATGATGAAAAGGTGGGACAAAGAAATTTAGGAGTATATACTTATGCATCTGTCTTGACCGCTACAAGCAACTTCTCTGAAGAAAACAAACTTGGAGAGGGGGGATTTGGACCTGTTTATAGGGTAGGGGGACTATAATGATCAAATGCTTCATTATTAATATTACTATAGTGAGATATTAATGTGCAACATCTCTTCAGGGAAAATCAGTGACAGGAAGAGACATAGCTGTGAAAAGACTTTCCAGATGTTCAGGGCAAGGAGCATTGGAGTTTAAGAATGAATTGATACTAATATCTGAACTCCAACATACGAACCTTGTTCAACTTTTGGGATTTTGCATCCATGGAGAAGAGAGGATGTTGATATATGAGTATATGCCAAACAAAAGCTTGGACTACTTCTTGTTTGGTAAGGATTACCTACTTTAATCTTAATACTTGACTTCATTTGTTTTAGAAAAGTTCGTATCAAAATTTTCTGTTATTGATTATCAAAATATTAAAACTATGGACAGATTCAACCAGAGCGATGGTACTAGATTGGAATAAGCGTTTCAGTATAATATTAGACGGAATCGCTCAAGGATTGCTTTATTTGCACAAATACTCGAGAGTGAGAGTAATTCATAGAGATTTGAAAGCTAGTAACATACTACTTGATGAAAACATGATTCCCAAAATTTCCGACTTTGGTATGGCAAGGATTTTCTCGCACAATGAACCACAAGCAAATACTAACAGGGTTGTTGGCACATAGTAAGTGAACAGCATGTCCACATTACTTCTTTCACATTTTGTTGCTAAACATGCATGCTTTTTTTTTTCCTTTGGAACAGTGGTTACATGTCTCCTGAGTATGCCATGCGTGGAACTTTCTCCATAAAATCTGATATCTACAGTTTTGGTGTAATGATGCTTGAAATCATAAGTGGCAGGAAAAACAACAGCTTCCACAACGATGATCGAGTGCTCAATATAGTAGGATATGTATGTCAAAAAAATCTCTGCAGTTTTGATTACACTGAATCATTCTAATATCCAAAACGATTTGTATACTTTTGTTTCAGGCATGGGAGTTGTGGAAGGATGGTCGGGGGCTAGAATTAATGGATCCAACACTATCCGATTCTTGTATTGAGGATCAATTTCTAAGATGCATCCATGTCGGTCTGTTATGTGTCGAAGAAAATGCAGTTGATCGGCCCACCATATCGGATATCATCTCTATGCTGACAAATGAAAGCATTTCTCTACCTGTACCTACAAAGCCAGCATTTTGTATAGAAAGAAAAGTTGTCAGGGCTGGTATAGATGGAAACGGATCAGAAATTATATCAGTTAATGGTATGTGCAGTTCTGAATTTGAGGCACGTTAAGGGTACTAATACATGCATTCTGTATCCATTATCACAACTTGAGCTCTCGCCCTATATGTACTCAGTCGCCTGTTAAAGATGCTTGTATCACCGTTTTTCACATATATATATGCAGACAGACTGAAAATTCATCGACATGCATGTATCTTCTGTGCTTTCAAATATATGTATATCTTTATGTATACACTGTTAGACTTAGAAACAGAGAGTTGAGTACCCATCTCTTTCTGATTAAGATTGAAACTGGTGTGTATGAAGTATGAAAATAGAGAAAGCAGTGAGACTTTGTTATCCTTCTTGGGGGTTTGTATGCAATAATGCATTTAGAGTCAAAAGTCTCGTAATTGCAAGAAACCGATATTTTTCTCAGAATTTTCAGCAGGATTTAGAACATGTGTCGCATGACACGTTTCACACAGTTTTCTGTTCTCTGACCAATATCCATTTTTTCAGCACAGGAAAATGTTTAGCTCCTTACATGAACAAATCATTATTTCATACTCTCGTAAAGTGTGTGTCTATGTCTATATAGAATTGTCATTGTTAGTTTTGTAAAATGTCCAACGGATAAAATTCTTATAAATTATTACAAAATGCACTTTTTGGTACCTATATATTTTTAAGAAATCTAATAGTACCTATACTATCCCTCAGTTAGCCAATTCAGTACTTTCGTCCATTATTCCGTTACAAATGTCTACGTGGAGACCATGCAACACTTATGTAAGTAAAATTTCAAGGGTAAAATAGTCTTTTTATTTAGATATTGTACATCTATAATTAAAAATATTTTGACAACAACAAAATAAAAATAATACTCAATTCCCTTTTTCAATGTTCTTGGGATTCTCGGGGCAATTATTTTAACTTTTAAGTACTTATGTTTGTGTTTGTTTTTATTTTTTATTTTTTGAAAATGTTAATATATATTAATTTAGATCAACTAATGAGATAATTTTTTTCCCTCGAATAATTAATCAGATTAATCAATGATAGGTACACTTGATTGTAAAAAAAAAACTCCGACCTAGCGCTCTGCTAGGGTTTACTCGGCGGTTTTCTACCTTCGACAAAACTCCTAAATTTTTCAAACCTTGATGGCCAGGGTCATCACTAGCCTTGTGGCTAATTGTCTTGTCCTACTTGCTGTGTTCAATTTATCATATGGAGAGCCGCCTTGGGTTGGGGCTTTTCTTTCTTCCACTGTCGCTGATTTGGCTAGCTTCCCAAAGCTTTGACTAGAGGATGGTGTTTACGGTGGATGGTTTGGTCTTTGAACTCTCTGAAGAGCATCCGTTATGGCTGGGTTCGATTTTGGGGCGAAGCTTAATGGAAGATCCATCGGTGCTCGTTGTTGTTTGGCAGGAAGATTTCGCTAGATCTCAATGGGGGCCGACTAAGGACGACGGAGAACACGGGTTGACTCCGATGCGATCTTTTTGGGTCACTGACATGGATATGGCTGCTCGTGAAGATTTGATCCGATTTGCTTCTGGGACAGCGTCACGAGGACACGGTGGTGGAGGCTTCTCGGTCGCGGTGCAAGCAATTGGTGGTGGAGGCCTTATAGCGGCAACACGAGTTCATGGTGTTGGTGGCCGGAATCTTTTTGGAGGTGGTGTAGGGGTGCCCACAGCAGCTTCCATGCATTGGGCTCTTTGGGCCTTACTCTGGGTTATGGGTTGTTGGACTGGAATTTGGGTTCCAGAGTTGTTGGGCCTGAGATGGAGCTTTGCTCATGGTTGGGGCTGTTGGGCCCGAGTTTGGATGGTGGGTTCCTTATGGGCTGGATATTGGGCTGCAATTGTCTCTTCCTGGGCTGAGGTTGATTGGAACTTCTCAATTGGGGCAGCTATGATGAATGAAGATGGAGTGGATGGTGATGCATCATCCTCTACTCCAAATGTTTTTTAATTTTTGATCTTGGTCATAAAGACCAGTAACTCTGAGGGTTTTTTACTTTGCTTCGGAGTTCCTTGGTCTTTGTTTGAAATAATGGTGTGTGAATTTTCTAAAAGGTGGGTGTACTGGGGGTATATTGGGTTCTTATTCTTGTTCTAGAATAGGAGTCTCAGGGTATTATGAGAAACGATTCTTTCTGTCGACCCTATAAGGGTGTTTCGTTTTTGTATTGCTTGCTGAATCTATATAATGGGCTGACCTCTTTTGATAAAAAATAAAAGGGCTAAATACTGTTTACCACCCTGTGGTATGGACCTCACATCAATTCAGTCCCTCGACTTTCAATTTCATCAAAAACACCCCCGAACTATCATTTTCTCGTCCAATAGGTCCCTCCGACTCAATTCCGTCTAAATTGGACGTTAAGTTTGACTTTTGAGGGCTAAAATGGTCATTTCAACATAAAAAAATTAAAAAAAAAAAATTCTGTTTTTTTTTTTTTTTTTTTTTTTCTGTTTCTTATTTTTTTTATTTAATTTTTTTACTTTTTTTTTTTAATTTTGTCTTCAACCTATACACCACAAGTTATAATAGGTTTATAAAAACAAAAAAAAATACTCTAAGTGGTTGAAAGCCGCTCGCTAATCTACGATATTTGTGATATATCTCTGATAAAGTGAAGAATTTTAGGATATATCCCCAATAAAGTGAAGAAAATAAATATCTAGAAATAAAAAACCATGTACTAAAATATTTTATTTAGAATTTATATAGTTTTATTTTTATTTTATTTTTTATATAGTAAAATATCAAAAAACATTATTAAAAAATAGTAAAGGAAATATTAAATATGGAATAGTTAAAAAAATATTCGTCTCTAATTAATCAAATTAAGATATTTAGTTATTTAGTATTGATAAACATATATTTGAGAAATAGGCCTCTTATCCATTCTCATTCGATCACAGCGGGGAAGCAAATAAAAATGGAAAAACTCATATTTGTAAAAAATAATTTTACACTTTATCTGTAAATAAATATCTGTATATCCCCAATAAAGTGAAGAAATATCTGTGTAAAATCATTTTTGATCTATGATATTTGTGATATATCTCCAATAAATTGAAGAATTTTATGATATATCCCCAATAAAGTGTAGAAATATCTGTAAAAAATGATTTTACACTTTATCTGTAAATATCTTTATATCCCCAATAAAGTGAAGAAATATTTGTGTAAAATCATTTTTTACAGATATTTATTTACAGATAAAGTGTAAAATTATTTTTTACAGATATTTCTTCACTTTATTGGGGATATATCCTAAATTCTTCACTTTATTGGAGATATGTCACAAATATCGTAGACCAGCTGGCGGCTTTCAACTACCTAGAGTATTTTTTTTGTTTTTATAAACCTATTATAACTTGTGGTATATAGGTTGAAGACAAAATAAATAAATAAATGAATAAATAAAACGAAGAAACAGAAAAAAAAAAAAAAAAAAAACTAAAAAACAGAAAAAAAAAAAAAAAAAAAAAAAAAAATTTAATTTTTTATGTTGAAATGACCATTTTAGCCCTCAAAAGTCAAACTTAACGTCCAATTTAGACGGAATTGAGTCGGAAGGACCTATTGGACGAGAAAATGATAGTTCGGGGGTGTTTTTGATGAAATTGAAAGTCGAGGGACTGAATTGATGTGAGGTCCATACCACAGGGTGGTAAACAGTATTTAGCCCAAAATAAAATAAAATTTGGAGGCGATAGGTAAATCTAAATATTCATTAAAATTCAATTGTAGCTCTTCTATTTACAGCCCAGTTTAATTTTATTTTAATTTAGTTCAATAAAAATTTTGTAAAAATTACCAAAAAATAAAAATTTGTAAAAAAACAACTCATTTTCATAATTTTATCCCTACTTTAATGGAAGTACTAAAATGGCTAACCAATGGATAATATAGGTACTACTAGACTCAAGGGTGTAGGCACGCACGGGTTCCGATCGGCTACTACACACCCAAAATTTTGAAAAAAAAAAAAAATTGTATCTAAATTTTAGTTAAAAAAATTAAATATTAAAAAATAGTCCACCCCAAATTTCTAAACTTAGCTCATATGTTATTTGTTTTCTTTTTTTTTTTTGGTTAGATATATGTTATTTCCTTTTAAGAAGCAAGTTTATCATTTATGAGTCTGATGTTCCTCATCAAGATGTGCTAAAGAATGTGATTACTTTTTTTTAATTAGTTATATTGAGGATGATTTAAAACATAAAGATCATAGAGATATCAAATGAGTGAGATCAGTTTAATTCGTCTTGTTTTGACATTGCTAGTTTCTACAGCAACTAGAGAAATAACATTTTCAGCCATGAAACATATCAGCAAGATGAAGAATGACTTTTGGTCGAAAACATGATTTTCAGCATTTAAAAAAGAGTTAGCTGAGAATTATGACACATATTCAACGCTTCTAGTCAAGTGCGCATGGTACAATTTGGGTAGGTATGTTCTCTATTCTTAGACTTTGGTTATTGAACTTCTATCAAATGTTATAATGTTGATTTTTTTTTCATCAGATAGCTATTTGATTATTTAATATGTATTTAATTTATGATGTGATTATTTAATATGTATTTAATTTATGATGTGATTTAGTTGTAAAAAAATTAAAAAAAATAGTAAACTTTTATTAAAATAATTTTTCTGCCCAGTACCATTTGGTCTAGTGGTATAAGTCTCCTATTTGTAAGTGGGAGGTCGTGAGTTCGACTAGTTATTTATTTGATCAAAAAGAATATTTTTTTTAGCCCACCCCATTCTAAAATCATAAGAGTACTTTTTTTTTTTTTTTTGAATAAATGATACTTCCATTGATAATAGCGCATGCCAAGAAGGCCATTACATACCCATCCGCTGACACATAACAATGGCCAGACAAGACTTCGTGGAGGAGCCACAGTGATACATAGGATAGACCAACTATATTTGAACTTATCGCTCGCAAGAAAGCGAGCCTATAAGCTATGGAAAAACATAGCAAATAGACAAGCCTAAACAAACACTCGTTTGGGTCCTAAAAAACAGGGAACATAGAGTAATTAGACAAAAGCTAAAAACATAGGGTTGGGCCAAAGGCCTAAACCCTAGCCCAAATTTAGAAGTTATTGGCCTAGGGTAGAAACCCGAGCCCAACAAACTGAAGCCCAATATGGTAGTCAGCCAAGAAGATCACCCACAGCCCATCAACCCGGTTTGGGCCCAGTCCTCCATCTGCTCCCATCCCTCAGCATGCGTCACTTTCCGGCCTAGTTTGGTCTGATCCCGGGCGCCAACACGCCTCGTCGCGATCCACACCACCATGGCAGCAATCAAAACCGCCTCGAGCACATCGCCAACCTGCATCACTACCAAACAAACACAGTCCCTGATCCGGTTCCTCATAGCCCCGCACCGCCATGGATCGAAAACCCCGTCGGCGCCGTCGGTCCAAGAAGACCTTCACGGGGATTGACAACCAGCCTGTAACGACACAGCCCACCGCCGCCGCCTCCAGCCCAGCCTAACCAAAACTGACAGAGCCAAGAACAAACCTCTCCGACAGAGTCCCAAGGGCAGTAGCTATCGATCTCCCGTCCGGCAGCACATCCCAAGACGGTAGTGAGGCCGGAGGCCACCCCGACGCCCGGGCGCCGCCGGACGAGACTGATGTTGCAACAAACGGCGAACCTCGGCCTTAGGGTTAAAGAATAGTGGCAAGGGCTAGACCTTAATTCTATGAATAAATAGTTATCAGGTTTGAAATTTCAATACTCTAAAATACTATAAAACTTTCACAAATCATAAGAGTGCTTCTTTCATACCGGCCTCTAATAATGACATTTATTTGAACATTTTAAAATCCAATTTTACCCTCTTACACCATTTAAATAATAATAATTAAAAATAAAAACCCTAAACTCATTATCTCTGTCGGTCATCAGATACAGAACCATGAAATTTAGGCCAGCAAGTCAACATACAACGAGTACATCAGCCCAGTAAAGTAACCCCCGGCCCAACCCCTTTCGTCCCCCTTAATAGAGCAGTGATTTGATCAATTTCCTTGCTTATTTTCGATTGTCAATGAACGATCAGGTTCATGTTGGTTACCAAAAACATTGATAATTGTATTAATTGGTCGAGGTACGTTCCCAGGTTTGAAGTCTCCATGAAATGTTAAGTTAAAGATTTATAAAGAAAAATGCAAGTTGTTTCCAACCGAAACAACTCGAGCAGTTATTGTAATTCAAAAAAAAAAAAAAAAAAAAAAAAAACAACACGAGGAGTGATGTACTTGAACAGAGAGATAGGTGTAGAGGGTGGAGGTAAATGTAAATGGTATGTAGTTTTGCACCTCTGGAGGTAGGCCTGGGAGGTGCACAGAGAAAAGACTTAAGGACAAAACTGGAAATTTGAGGACGAAAGGAATTGAAGGAGGTCACATAACAATATAGTAGGAGGTATGAATAGAACCCTCCACAATTTATTGGACTCCTTAAAAATTTATAGATATATTATGATAGTCAGGGAAATTGGGTACCTTGCAAAGATTTTATCCTATGTCCGACTATGAAATTATTAGATATTTCATGGCTAATGGTAGGTGGCCACCTGCCACTCAATCAACATAAAAGTCTACTATTAATCGCAGTCTGAAAAGTATAGCATGTTCTCTTTGACAAGAAATTACTTTTTTTCGGATACAGACAAGAATCATGAAAGATATTTCAGTTCATGTTTTCATCATTTGGAGAAAGTATGTGCATTTGTGACCATTCATGGCTAGTAGCAGCCGCCTGGCGTTAATTTGCTTACTCTTCTTTTCATGCTTGTGGAGATCTCTTGCTGCAAGAAGAGATACACTGAAACCAGGTGATACGCTCAATTCCTCGAGCTCCTTGGTTTCTGAAACAGGTAAGTTCAGTTTGGGGTTCTTCCAAAATGGAATGTCGAAATCCAGCTATCTAGCAATCTCCCACACCAATACTGGAAATTCTATAACTTATGCATGGGTTGCCAACCGAAAAACACCTATTCTATACCCAACAGGAGTTCTTACCTTGGATAAGAACAACACCTTGAAAGTTACCCAAAGTGGTGGCGATCCTCTGCTTATTTACTCTGCTTCAGAAAGTACTACCAATAATTCCAATATTGTTGCTACCCTTTTGGATTCTGGCAATTTCATTCTACAACAAGTGAACTCCGACGGATCAACGAAGAGGGTTTTGTGGCAAAGTTTTGATCATCCCGGAGACACCCTATTGCCAGGTATGAAGTTAGGTGTAGTTGATTATAAAAATGGTCACATTTGGTCACTTTCAGCGTGGACTGGTCTGTACAGTGTAGAACCCGGGGCCTTCACTCTCGATTGGGACCCCGGTGAGCACCAGTTGAAGATCAAGGAACGAGGGAAGGTTTGTTGGAGTGGTGGTGTCTTTAGCAATGGAAGATTCAAGTTTGTATTACCTGATGATGATTCCAAGAAGTTGAGGTACAATTTTAGCATTGTTTCGAATGAGAATGAAGACTACTTTACTTATACTTATGTTGGTGATCAAAGTGATGCATCACAATGGGTGCTGAACGCCATGGGGCGACTACATGACTTCGATGAAAAGGTTGATATTGCGCGAGCAGATTACTGTTACGGCTATAACAGTGATGGAGGGTGCGCGAGATGGGAGCAGCCAAGTTGCAGACATGTGGGTGATAAATTTGTGCTAAAAATTGGTTCCTTTCGAGAAATGACCAGCTCTAATTCAATATATACGAGTGATTCAAATACGACTCTGGGATATAGTGATTGTATGACTACTTGTTGGAACACTTGTGGCTGCCTTGGATTCAACTTTCTGCTTAATAATCTGACTGGATGCCAGTACTGGAGTGGAAACTGGAAGTTCATCGAAGAGATCACTGATGACGGTTCACAGGTTTATGTTTATACAAAGTCGAATCCCAATATCAAAGGTAAGTCTATTAATCTTTTGAGCTCTCAGAAACTGTTGGCAAGTAGTTATCAATTTCATACGGATATAACATAGTTCCACAGGTTGTACATGGACAAATGAAAAAATTTAGTAATTGAATTATCCTAATTAAGTGTAAGAAAATAAATTTCGAGGATTGAGACAAGAGGGTAAATGGGTAATGTTCACCTGTCAAATATCTAGTACACCATTTCATTAAAACAAGAATTCACCTCATGATATGATCTAGATTGACTGTCCAGCATATAAATGGTATTTCATATCTACGGCATTCCGGAATGTACTGTCTGAAAACTTTTGTAGTACTTCAGGGACACTCCAACTAAGTGCTTGTATTCTGATTATAACTAAATAGCTTATTTTTATACCATGCAGTGCATGAGTGGAGATGGATTGGCACTGGTATTGCGTTTGCTGTACTGGTAATGATGTTTTGCATTATCTGCTATGTACTGAAAAGAAGAAAATTTTTAATTTCAGGTATTTTTCTTATGCATTGGTTGCTAGAATTTCACAGGTTTGACAATCGTGGTCGTCAAAAATTGACATCTAGATTTTTGTTTCATTGATGATCTAAATAGCTGAGAACAGGAGAAAGATTCAGAATGAGTTGCTGAACCTAATGAAATCTAATAGACCTACTGATGTGAACGGAGTTCAAAATGATGGAAAGATGGAACAACATGATTTAAGTGTATTTAGCTATGCATCTTTAATGACTGCCACATGCAACTTCTCTGAGGAAAACAAGCTCGGACAAGGGGGCTTTGGACCTGTTTATAAGGTAATTAGTCTTGAATAACGAAATTAATTCTCTATGAATGTTAATAGCTGAATGGTATGACAGTTTTTCTTATTGATCATGGTGTGACATATTATAGATTATTGATTCAGGGGAAATTGGTGACGGGACAAGAAATAGCTGTGAAGAGGCTTTCAGAATGTTCAGGACAGGGAACAGTGGAGTTTAAAAATGAACTGAGACTCATATATGAACTCCAACATACAAATCTTGCTCAGCTTTTTGGATTTTGCATTCATGGAGATGAGAGGATGTTAATATATGAGTACATGCCAAACAGAAGTTTGGATTACTATTTATTTGGTATGCAAAATCTTGACTTAAGATTAGTTATTCATTTCATTTTCCCTAACTGGCTAAATAGTAATTACACAACAATATAAATATTTGCATTGCCCAGCTTAACTGTATATGTTCGAACAGATTCAACCAGAGCTCTGTTTCTAGATTGGACGACTCGTTTCAGTATAATCGAAGGAATCGCTCAAGGATTGCTTTACTTGCACAAGTACTCAAGAATGCAAGTAATTCATAGAGATTTGAAACCTAGTAACATTCTACTTGATGAAAATATGAATCCCAAGATTTCTGATTTTGGTATGGCAAGGATCTTCACCCATAATGAACGGGAAGCAAATACTAAGACTAAGAGGATTGTTGGGACATAGTAAGTGAACAGTAGTTCTTTTGTTCTTTTTGTGGCTAGTATACTTTTTGGTTGGTAACCATTATTCACTTGCATTCTCATACTTTACGAGTTACGACTAAGAACCTTTTCTTTTTGATGTTGTACACAGTGGTTACATGTCTCCAGAGTATGCTATGGGGGGAATTTTTTCCGTAAAATCCGATGTGTATAGTTTTGGAGTGTTGGTACTTGAAATCATTAGTGGTAGGAGAAACACGAGCATCTATGATGACGAACGCGTGGTCAATACAGTAGGATATGTATGTGCATTAAGCAAATTTCACTTATCCAAAATAATTCCAAATACACTGTTTTAATAGCCTGATGATCACATATTGTTCTTGCTTGATCTACAGGCATGGGAGTTATGGAATGAAGGTGCAGAGTTAGCATTCAAGGATCCAACACTAGGTGATTCATTTCATGAGGATCAATTGTTGAGATGCATTCATGTTGGTCTACTATGCGTGGAGGAGAATGGAGCCGATCGGCCTACTATGTTAGAAGTCATTTCCATGTTAACAAGTGAAAGCATGTCACTACCTACACCTACAAAGCCAGCATTCTGTAGAGAGAGTAGAGGGGTCAGAACTGGTACGGTTGGAAAAGTTTCAGAAAATGTATCGATAAATACAATGTCCAATTCTGATTATGATGTGCGTTGAAGGTGCTAATGTGTTATGTACCTGAGTTGTACTTGATTTCCACCATTGCTAATTAAGCCTAGTTTTTCTGAATACACATCCATTGTCCCATGAAGAATAAAGACGGACGGTAAGTGCAAGTGCATGTGATGATCTGCAGATGGACGCTTACTGGGTTCCTGTAGGATGAAATTGGCCGAATGCAATAGGTACCTGGTACATTATCAAGAGCAAAGCACATACAATTGGAAGAAGCAGAAATTCTATTATGCAACATTTTTTTTTATAATTGCGATTGTTTCGTACAGAGCTACATAGGAGACAAATTCTAGGAGGATTAGCATCCACCATGTTGGAATTGTTAATTTTTTGGTGATGTCCAAAATAAGAATTTCGGAAAGGTGTTTGGAACAGTAAATTTCCTATATTATACTTGAAAAGATTATTTTCATAAGAAAATCAACCAAATATGAGAACATTTCTTCATCCAAATATACCAATGTCTTTTGGGATGAAACTGCTGGAATTTCAGGAAGAAGAAGAAAAAGGAAAAGAGGGGAAAGAATCGCGAAAAGAAACGAGAAGCTGTATTTTTCTTATTACACTCATTTTTGCAGTATACTCTTCATATACTAGAAGAAAATATAACTAATGCTTTTTCTTCATATACTAGAAGAAAATATAACTAATGCTTTTTATTATACTACCCTTAACATCCCCCCTCAACCATATGCTCGGGTACCAGGCATAATGGTTGGAATGGGTCATGTAATCAACACCAACATTCGTAAAGAATGACTCTGCTTTCTCTACAACATCCTTGAGACAATCTGCACCAGAAATTTTCACACCATCAGGTGCATGTTTACCAGTAAGTTGCTTTTTGACTCGCTCCAATTCAGCTTCCCTATTACAAGAGGAAATAATGAGCTTGGCTCCCAAATTTGCAAGTTGCTTAGCAAGAATCTCCCCAATTCCACGGCTAGCACCAGTTATCCAAATAATTTTGTTTTCAATTTTGTCACGGTTGGCATGGTGTTTGGACATCAAAGTGAAATCATCATCAGCTGTGGCAAATTTGATTAATGCAAACAAGAGAAGAAGAAAGAGAGAAACGAAGAAAAGCACCACCATGCTGAATGATAAACCCCCATGCTGATTGTCTTCTGAAGATCCTTTGGTTACTGTGGTTTTTATGTTTTTACTTTTCATGGTATCTGGTGCAATCATGTCCTGTAACTTAGTCGGCTCTTCATCATTATGATTCTCCTCTCCATATGAACAAACAAGGTCTTGAGGTTTCTTGGCCCCACAGAGAACACCAAGGCCGCCCAGGGATTCTTCTTGCGAAAATGTAACATCTTTCAGATTTTCCATGTCAGCTTCTAAGTTTCTTAGACAATGCTCTTCTCTTGTAATCTGAAAACTTTGAATTTCTGGTTGCACCAAGTCTATTTCCATCATCTCCTCTTGAGCACTTTGATCATTCTCACCAGTAATCACATGGCAGGAAGGTTCTCTAGTATTCCCATAAAAGATCTTGTTTCTGTCCTCTGCTAGTTCACTAGATGAAATTCCAAAACCAAAATTACTTGTCGGTTCCAATGTCTTGCTCACATCTTCAGGATTATGGCTTTGTTCAACATAGTCACTACAACAAAAAGCTTCATTGATAGCATATGACTATAGCGTTTTGTTTGAAAATGCTATCAATTGTGAATTCGTAATATATCAATAGCGTTTAAAATCTACAAACGCTCTTACAGGCATCTAAACGCTATTAAATAAAACCCGTATGTCAAAAATGCGAGCGGGAAACTAAAAAAAATGCCCGGGGGTTTAATTTGTGAGTGCAAAGCGTGACCCAGTTCCCAATATATCAAAACCAAACCTTATCTCAGACTAGCCAGCCAAAGAAAGATGAAATCTCTCTCGTCTCAACAGAAGATCCAGAGACTTTCTTCATCTCTTCCACAGGTAAGCTCTTTCTTATCCTCTTCTCTCTCTATCCCTCTCTTTCTTTCTCTCCGATCCTATATGGTAAGGTGATTTTAATTGTAAAGTTTGGTGGATAAATCAAAATTCAGAAATACAATGGAATCTTGTTATCTTAAACCTCAGATCTAGGGCTTTTTCTATAACCTCATGTCTCCTTTTGGTGACAAGAGGTGTGGCGCAGCCAGCACCATGGGCGTCGTTCTCAAAGCCTATGTCTTTCTCGTTACCTGCAGGCTGCATCAAAATCGGTTATCTCTCTCGACCCCTTTTCTTCTTTCTTTTTCAATCTCTGATAACTCTGAAAATAAAAGAGTGTATTTTTTTCTTCAATAAAAGTTTATTCAATTTCGTTCAAATTGATAAAATCAAAGAATAACTCTCGAATATACTTGGGTATCTGTTTGTCATCGTAATGGGTTCCAAGATTACTGCTTTAAGTTAATTACTTTGCTTTATTTGACAGAAATATGCAAATCCATATTTGAATACGGATGCTGATCATGTCTTCCTTTGAACATGGAGTTGTTTTTGTTCTTGATAATGGTGGAGAGGTACTTTAGCCTTTAACTTTTTTCTTAATTTTTTGTAATACACCTACTTGTCTTCATAGTTTACTTACGTTAATAATTCACTTCAACTGTGGCCTCTAAATTGTCCAGTGTCCAAACTAGTAGTAAGCAGTTAGGCACCCACAGATTACCTAAGGCAAAAGGGCAATAGGCAAAAGGCCAAAGGTTCTCTTTTACTCGTATAAACTTCTTTCAAGTTTCAATTATTAATGGCAAAAACAAATCCTCCTTTATAAATTTGATTATTGTTTCTTTTCTCTCAGAGAATCAAAACCCATTACATAAACATACAGAATTACAAAACTGTAGCAAACCCAAATCCAAGACACCCATAAAGCTCAGCTCTTCAAAGCACTTGAAGGCTTGAGCTACTAGCGTCTGGTACCCTTCAATCCCTAGTCAATAAAGATGATGATTTTTCTTTGTTTTTAACTTATATTCTTTCCCATAATTGTGGCTGATATTCTCTGCCGTCTATGTTTGACTGGTGGGTTTTCTTCTCTCTAGAGGCAAATTGGTTCCATTGTTGTTAAAGTTCAAAGCTTTAGAGGCAAATTGTTTTCTTTGGTACCAAGAAAAGGAGTCTACCTGCATTTGATTGTGTATTTTGGAAGAGGTTTTGATCTTAACTGTGTTTTTGGCAGATTTGAAGGGTTTAATCCAACGAGGGAGTATGGTGGGATTTGCATATCCTCTTGGTTTCATGTCCACCAGTGGCTATGTCATCCCAAACAAAGAGTTTCACTGGTTGGCTTATGCCCTTTTTGGCATGCTTCTCTGCAAAATTGTAAGTACCAATCGCTTAGTTATTTTTTTTCCATGGTCTGAATGTCTAAGTTGGTATTTACTGTAGAAAGAAAATATCTTTAAGGCACTTGGTTATCAGTTGTTAAATCATGTTATGGAATAGTCAGAAGTGAATTAATATGTGGTTTTTCAGTTTTCCATGTTTTGACCCTTCAAATTCATATGTGGTTGACTAGTAATTCTCAGGCATAACTTCTATGGAAAATTTAGTGGTAAAGTTTAGTGGCAATTGTATGCATGTCAAAACCCACATACAAAAACTGTAGCAAACCCACATACAAAAACTTCTATATCTAGGTGATGTTAAAATTTAGCAAAAGATACAATCAGCTATGAGTTTTAGAGAGAGAAAGCTTTGTTGAGAAATTCTTACTACCATTTTTTTTTTTGGGCGACTTCAGAGTAACTTCAGAGGTTATATAAGAATTTGAACTAGCATTTGATACATGTAATGTGGACTTGATTAGCCACTTGTGGTTTCAATTTAGACTGAAAGTTAAAGGAAAACAAAATTTTGGTACGAGTTTGGAAAGAAAATTTTTTAAATGTTCATTATATGATTGAGAGGATAAATTAAATTCAGTAGTTCTGTTTCCATAGCTCCAAAATTAGGTTCTTTCTGTAAGATCATTTATTGCTGAAGAAGTTATATGTTCTATCTATTAGAGATCCTAGTTACTCCCGGATAGAAGTAAGAATGCATCATGCATCTCTTTTACCTTGTAGTTTTGAACTTGATTAAATTCTGCTCTTGAAGGTTTACAAATTAATAGGTCTTATTAGCCTTCAAAGCTTCAAGGAATATCAGAAATTGAGCTAAGTTTCATGTGGACAATCGAAAGAAAGCCCAAGACGATTGCTGGTGGGTTAATTCTAGCAAGATTTGTATCATTAATATAGAAGGAAAATACCAGCTTGTTGGATGAGATATGAAGTGCTTGTGTAATTTAGGGATGTCACATTGTATATTTGTTACTCTTGAGATTATTAATGAAAATGGTGCATTTTGATGTGAAAACTTATTATTGTATTTCCAAGACATTGTGACAATGTATTGTACATATTTATGCAACAAATATAGGACAGTATCACCATAAAAATGCTATTGAATGATGAACAATAGCGTTTTTTATATGTTGTAGCATATGCAGTTATAGGATTTCGTAAATGCTATGGATTGTTTAATATAGCAGTTCACTAAATGCTATGGAATGTTTAACATAGCGTTTATGAAGTGCTATCAAAAGTCTATACAATAGCACTTCCAAAACGCTATGAATGTTGATCTTTTCATAGCGTTTGCGGAAACACTATGATAGACCTCAGACCTATTATAGCTGTGGCAGACATAGCGTTTACTAAAACACTATCGTATCCTACGATAGTGTTTTTTGAGCGCTATAAATGAAAGTTTATGGTGTAGTGAGTATTCATCTTTGACCACTTTTGATTTCGTCTCATAATATTCTGATAGGTTGAAGAACTTCAGGTTGTCATGAGATTCCAAAGTTATATAATCAACTTTAACTGACTTTGCATTCATCTCATAATGCTCTGGTATGTCAAAGTACTTCTGTTCTTTGCAATATAGTGGCTCAGTTTCACCCATAACAGACTTCTGCTCAACCAGAGGTTCACTAGGAACAGTATTTTCATTCACCAGCATTCCACAAGAATCAAAATCAATGTACTGAGAGATGTCATCATCCGCATCGAAGTATGTAAGGTACGCATCAAGCATATCAAAACCTGCAGAATTTGGCTCAACTGGATTGGCTGGATTTGAAAGATCATTAGTTTCTAAGAATTGCCCATCACCGAATGGTGGGTTTTCAGTAGCATTTGAATATGGATCATTAAGAGAACATGTGTTCACATTTTCACAAAACAACTGAAAATGCTGCTGACTGAAAACATAATTTTGAGGGGAACAGCCATCGTGTAGCTGTGATATTGCACCACCATAAGGAACCTGCATACTTCCACTATTTTGAGTGATTCCTCTGCCATTTTGAGCAATGAAGCCAGTTGGTTGAGAGAAACAACCATAAACATTTTGCTGTGTGGTACTACTGTATGGTGCAGATTGATATCCAATAGATCCACATTCAGAGACATAAGTACCATTGCTCAAGATACCATTATTCATCATTGCATTAGTGTTGAATGCAGATTGATATCCAATAGAGGGAGCAATATTTGGACTAGTTATCCCAGTAGACACTAATTAAACAATTATAAGGTGAAACAACACCACGAGACCCATTCCATTGAATTTCTTCTAGTAATGTCATACTATTTTGAGCAGCTATAACAGTTAGGGGAAATGATCATTTACCCAATTTCAACAACAAAATTGCCCACTTGCTCCACCATGAGTTGTTAAACCTCATTTACCCAAAACACTCTAAGGGATTATTTCCCATTTACCCAATTAATTCTTTTTTTATTTTTTTTATTTATTTTTGGGACTTTTTTGCCCTCTCCTTCTTTCTCACTTAGAGGGAGAAATCATCCTCCACCTTGCCAGACTCCGGTGACTAGTGGCCGGCCTCGGACTCCGGTGACCGGTGACCGGAATCCGGCGACCAGGTACAGGAATCCGGCAACCTGTGACAGGAATCCGGCGACCGGTCACTAATAATACCCAGTAACCATATTATTGCCCCCCAGTAATCATATTATTGCCCCCCAAAAATAACAGTATTGCCTCCAATAATCATATTATTGCCGTCCAGTGAATTGTATGAACTCCCAAAATCAAAATGAATACACTACAGACACAATTGATCAATTTATAATCATATTATTGCCCCCCAATAATCATATTATTGCCCCCCAATAATCATATTATTGCCTCCCAATAATCATAGCTTCGACCAATCACAGAGTGCCATGTCACCTTTGTTGTGTCATCCAACCAATCATAAAGCTCCAAAATAAGTCCATAATTTTCTGAATATATTTTTGCCGAAATATCCATTAATTAATTCTGATTTTCTTCTTTATTTTCGGCCAAAATTCCTTTAGGAATTGTAGGATGAACCTAGACTTGTTTTGGAATTCTTCTTTCCTTAAAATTCTCCCTTGAAAATCTCCATGCATATCATTCCTTGTGTGGCGTCAATCACCTTGATTTTCCACGTTATTTCCTTGTTTCTCTCTTGGCTTTTTACGGCAACACATAATTAACTCCTCCAAGAATATCTTTTTGCCCTTAAAAATCTCCCTTGATTTCCTCCAATCGAAATCTTCAATCACTCTCCTTGATTTTCACGTTGGCTCCTTTTTTTCCTCTCCCCCAATAATCATATTATTACCCTCCAATAATCATATTATTGCCCCCCAATAATCATATTATTGCCCCCCAATAATCTATTGACACTATGTTATTATTTGTGGGAATTATGTTTTTGATAGCTGATACGTTTATTTGTGTTTATAGTGTGGAAATGTAGTGTACTATGTTGGTCTATTGGGGGGCAATAGAAATATTATTGCCCCCCAGTAATGTGATTTTTAGACGTCTATTGCCCTCAATAGACATTTAACTTCTCTCTATTGGCCTCCAATTGACATTCAAATCATTTTTTTTTCTTTTTTCTTTCCTTCTGCCCCTTATTTTACTTAAAAAAAAAATTTGGCCACCCAGAAAAATGATCTGGGCACCCACATCAAGACCGGACGCTTTTCTCGACTACTAGGTGTTGGACTCCGGCGAGGTAGGCCGACCAAAGCTGCTTGGTCGTCTTCAGGAGTGGATGCTGCTTCTCCAATCGACGCCGCAGACCGGAAAGCCCAGATCGCCGAAATCGACCAGAAGCCCGGTCGCCGAAATCGACCTTGCTCGTCGCCGTCCGATCTCAACAGAGTCCTCGATCTGAGGCGTCGTCTTCGGCCTATGCGGCGTCGTCCGGCCTCTGTGGCGTCGTCTCCGGCCTATGCGGAGTCGTCCGGCCTCTGTGGAGCGCGGCAACGGGCACGGTGCGGGGGGAGAGAGAGAGAGAGAGAGAGAGAAACTGGAGGTGGAGATCGGGGGGAGAGAGACAGAGAGTCTGAGGGGAGAGGGATGAGTTTCTTTTTAATTAATAGGGGTTAAAATGTCAATAGATATTAGATTGGGTAAATGGGGTTAAAAAACTGTTGGTGGAGCAAGTGGGCAATGTTGATGCTGAAATTGGGTAAGTGGTCAAGGCCCCTAACAGTAAAAGAGGATAAAGGCAATGCCTTGTGCACCAACTCAATCTCAAATTCAGCAGAGAGTAATAAAGACCTGACTTCATCCATGGTTATATCATGTTTCCCTCTAATAATTTGTCGTGTGTGACCATATTCCCCAGGTAGACCAGCAAGAATTAGAAACTTAGCATCTTGATCAAACATAGAAACACCAGCTGCTGTTAATCGATCTCTTATAGATTTAAAACGCAATAAGTACTTTTCTATAGATTCTGAACCTTTTTCAATATTTTGCAGAGTTGCCTTCAATTGCATAATATGTACTTCAGACACAATAGCATATCTTTGCTTCAAAGTAAGCCATACCTCCATTGATGTTTTGCATCCAATGACCAGGGTAAGTGCTTCTGCTGAAAGAGTATTTGTGATCATTAAAATCAAGGAACTGTCCTGCTCAAGCCAACGCTCATAAGCCTTTGAATTTTCAGAAGTAGGTGAACCATCATTTTCAATGTGGAACTGAGATGGACAGGGTGAGATCCATCAACGAATTTGAGTAGACCATGGCCTCTAAGATAATGAAACATCTGAAAGAACCAAGTGGGATAGTTGGTTTCATCGAGCCTCACAGAGACAGCATTACAACTTTGAGTATTGAAATACGCCATTATTGATGAAGCTTGAAACTTTGAAGATTCTTGATGAGTAACAGATCGAAATCTTGAAGAACTAAACAAGAAACGAAGAGATTTTGATGTTTTGAGAGGTAATTTTACAGAAAATCAAGAACAGACTGAGAGATTTGGTGTTTTAACCGGTAATTGTACAATTTCTAGGGTTTTGTTTAGAGCTTTCTATTATCTTGCAGATTTCTATCACAGAACAACTAACATTGTAGCGGAAAGAAGAAGGATGAGCAATGGTCAGGCCGCCATGGGCTCTGATACCATGCTGGAATTTCAGGAAGAAGAAGAAAAAGGAAAAGAGGGGAAAGAATCGCGAAAAGAAACGAGAAGCTGTATTTTTCTTAGGATTAAATACTCGTTACTCCTCATACTTTTGCATGAAAAACAGTTTAGTCCAAATTTTTTAAATTAAACAGTTTAGTCCTTATTCTTTTTAATTCTCACACAACAGGTCCTAAATGACTATTATACCCCTCACTTTTTTTTTTCCTCTCTCTCTCTCTCTCTATATATATATAGTGTGTGTGTGTATATATCTATATATATATATATATCTCTATATATATATATACACACACACACACACATATATACACATATATGTGTATATATGTGTGTGTGTATATATATATATATATATATATATATATATATATATATAGAGAGAGAGAGAGAGAGAGGCAGAAAAAATAAAAAGAGAGAAAAATAAAAAAATAAAAAGTGAGGGGTATAATAGTCATTTTAGGATCTGTTGTGTGAGAATTATAAAGAATAATGACTAAACTGTTTAATTTTAAAATTTTGGACTAAACTGTTTTTCATGCAAAAGTATGAGGAGTAACGAGTATTTAATCATTTTTCTTATTACACTCATTTTTGCAGTATACTCTTCATATACTAGAAGAAAATATAACTAATGCTTTTTCTTCATATACTAGAAGAAAATATAACTAATGCTTTTTACTATACTACCCTTAACAGAAACATCGCAGTTGGCTATACACGTATAGTAGTTATTAGTAAAGTGATCGGAAACAATATCAATACAATGCAAAATGCCATACCGATGAGCCCTGTCATATGCTCCATCATAGGCTACAATAATTATTTTGACACAAGATTGCCAAAAGAAAAAAAAAAAAAAAATTTTATATATATATATATATATTATTTTGCAATAAAAATAATTTCGTGTACGTGACAACCTAATCGACTAGACAAGGCTTACTTTGGTGCAACTTTCAATTAACGTGCGTCTTTGCTTGCGAGTCGATACTAACTTCTGCTGAAAGGAAGGGCAGTGAAAATATGGATTCCGATGCGGCGGCGGCTAGGCAGGGAAGCGATAAGGATGGGTCGTCCGTTTTCCAACATGGAGAGTCGGAGAGATTGGGAAAAGGAAGATGAAGATGCTTGTTGAATCCATAATATTCGAATCCAATGTTCATGCTATGGGGGGATCCTTGGACTACTTTTTATTTGGGTTTCATCACTATCACTTTAATCTTAATGCTTCATTTCATTTGATCTAGAAAAGTTTGTATTTATATTTCTTTTAGTTGTGAAAAGATATAAATTATCAATCTTTCTTAGCTTCATATATTGGACAGATTCAACCAGAGGGATGCTACTAGATTGGAATAAGCGTTTCAGCATGATAGAAGGAATCACTCGAGGATTGCTTTATTTGCACTAATACTCAAGAGTGAGGGTAATTCATAGAGATTTGAAAGCTAGTATTATTCTACTCCATGAGAATATGAAACCCAAAACTTCTGATTTTGGCATGGCGCACATTTTCACGCACAATGAACTGGAGGCAAATAGGGTTGTGGGAACATAGTAAGTAAACTACATTCTTATTACATAATCACTATTGATCGATTGATAAAGATGCATTTATGTATGCACTGTTTTGTTTGATTTGGTACAGTGGTTACATGTTACCTGAGTAGGAGTTTACAGTTTTTGGTGTGATAATTCTTGAAGTCATAAGTGGCAGGAGAAACAACAGTTTCTACAATGAGGATCAAGTGCTAACTATAGTAGGATATGTATGTCAAAAATCTCTCTGCAGTTTTGATTACCCTCGATCATTCTGATATCCTAAACATCCATACAATCTTGCTTCAGGCGTGGGAATTGTGGAAGGATGGTCGTGGGCTAGAAATAATGGATCCCAAACTATCTGATTTATGTATGAAGGGTCAATTGTTAAGCTGCATCCATGTCGGTCAGCTATGCGTGGAAGAAATGCAGTTGATCGGCCCAGCTATCTGATGTCATATCTATTTTGACATATGAAAGCATGTCCCTACCTACACCAACAAATTAAGCCAGCATTTTGTATAGGAAGAAAAGTTATCAAGGCTGGTATTGATGCAAAGGGATCAGAAATTGTATCTATTAGTGACGTGGTATGTCCAATTAATTCTGAATTTGAAGCACGTTAAGGTTATTAATATATGCATTGTGTATCGATTCTGTTATTGCTCACCATTTTAGCTTTCACCCTATGTAGGTAATCCATGGTATTCTGAATGGACTCAAATTTCATCGACATATATCCCGTCATGTCAAATAAATTATGTATTTCTCTATATTCTGACTGTTCGACTTATTTGATGTTTAGGACCAAATAACAGAGAGATTTGAATCCATCTCTCTCCGATTAGGATAAAAAAGGTTGTGTATGAACATAGAGAAAGAAGTGAGACTTTGTCATCTTCCTTGTGGGGTTGTATGCAAATAATGCATTTAGAGTCCAAAGTCTTCCAAGAAGTTTCTCATAAGAGAGCAAGAGACGGATATTTGTCTCTGATATTATTCAGCAGGATTTAGAACATATCACATCACATATTATTCTCTTTCTTACCAGTATCCTTCAATTTCTATCATGTTTCAAAAGAAAATGTTTGGTTCAATTTAAACACTCATTTCTATAAGTGATTATTCCATTTCTATCTTTGAAAGCATCATTTTTCATTGTTATTTTTGTTAATATAAGGTAAGAAGGAATGCCTCATTAGATGGAAGGAATCAAACAGTATTTTTCTGTCTAATGTTTCGTGGCCATAAGTTGCATACAAGAATATCATTATTAATAGTAGCCTGAGAAGCATAGCCTCTTCTCTTTGACAAGAAATTACTTCGGAGAGATTCATGTAATTCAGTTCATGTCTTCATCATTTGGTGAAAGTAGGTGCCTTTGTGCCAATTCATGGCTAGCAGTTGCCATGTAACCTTAATTTTCTTTTTAATTTTTTACATGCTTGTGAACTTCTCCTGCTGCAAGCAGAGATACACTGAAACCATGCCATACATTCAATTATACCATGTAGCTTAATGCTGCTCCTCGTGTATATCAATAATACGTACACCCATACATGCTGTTGGCCCTGTAGTTGAATCACTTGAATGTGATCACTTGGGGCTCGAGCTATTCCCTTGTAACACTGTTTAGGAAGGCTTTTTACATCATTTACTGAGATTTTTCTTGTTTTGGAGCAAGATACTGAGAGCTGCTCCTGTATATCTTGCTAATTAAGGCATTTTTCTTCTATGTGAACTCTCTGTGTGTCTCAAAGTCTTCCATGTGAAAGGGCATTGACTATTAAGCAGTTGGTCTTCTAAGATTTTTCTCATAAGAGAGTGATTGAATTATTTTCTTATATTGCAAGATTATATCTTGTTAGATTTCAGGAGCCTGCTAATGTTGGGTCTACGTATTAATGGTAGTTTGAAAAGCATATCATGTGTGAGACCTTTGTCAAGAATATGATTTGGTATGTATTAACGTTATTCAGTTCATGTATTCATCATTTGGAGAAATTAAGTAGTGGCTTCGTGCTGATTCATGGCTAGCAGTACCCGTCTGGCCTTGGTTCTTGTCTTTACTATTTCATGCTTCCAGACTTGTCATGCTGCAAGAAGAAATATACTGAAACCAGGTGATACGCTGGATTCATCGAGCTCCTTAGTCTCCAAAACAGGGAAGTTCACTTTGGGGTTCTTCGAAAATTGAAACTCGAAAACCAGCTATCTAGCAAACTATCATATCAATGCTGGAAATTCTATAAATTATGCATGGATTGCCAACCTGAAAACACCCATTTTATACCCAACAGGAGTTCTTACCTTGGACAAGAACAACGCATTGCAAGTTACCCAAAATGGTGGTGATCCTCTGCTTTGGAAAGTAGTACCAATAATATCAGTGTTGTTGCTACCCTTTTGGATTATGGCAATTTCATTCTACAAGAATTGAACTCCGACGGATCAACAAAGAGGGTGTTGTGGCAAACTTTTGATCATCCTGGAAACACCCTTTTGCCAGGTATGAAGTTAGGTGTGACCATAAAAATGGTCACATTTGGTCACTTCCATCATGGTTGAGTCTGTACAACACAGAACCGGGGGCTTTCACTCTCGATTGGGACCCCAGTGAACACCAGTTGAAGATCAGGCAGCGCGGGAAGGTTTGTTGCAGTAGCGGTGTCTTTACCAATGGAAGATTCAAGTTTGTACTACCTGATGATGATTCCAAGAAGATGAGGTACAACTTTACCATTGTTTCAAATGAGAATGAAGATTACTTATACTGCAGTAGATGATCAAAGTGATGGATCCCAATGGGTGCTGAATGTACTGGGGCGGCTATGTGACTTTGATATAAACGTTGATATTGCGTGAGCAGATTACTGTTATGGCTATAACAGTGATGGAGGGTGTGAGAGATGGGAGCAGCCTGGTTGCAGAGATGTTGGTGATTGATTTGACAAGGTTACTTTCAAGCAATTACCAGCTCTGCTTCAACATTTACAAGTAATTCAAATACGAGTCAGGGATATAGTGATTGTAAAGCAACTTGTTGGAACTATTGTGGCTGCTTGGTTTCAACTATCGGTTTAGTAATCAGACTGGATGCCAGTTTTGGACAGGAAACTGGAAGTTCATTGAAGACCTCACTGATGATGATTCAAGGATATTTCTTTATACAACAAAGCCAGCTCCTACTATTGACGGTAAGTCTATTATTTTTCTGAGCTTCAGACACTGTTAGCATGTACATGTAGTTATCAATTTTATACGAATTTCACATTGTTTCACAGTTGACTTACAACAAACATTTAGGAATTAAATGAACCCCAACTGTAAGAAAAGAAAGTAAATGTCGAGCATCAATACAAAGAGGGAGTTGTCCCTTGTCAAAGATCTAGCATACCATTCATTAAAACAAGAATTCACTTCACAACTAATGGTATAGATTTGGTTTAGGGACACTCCAGTAAGTACTTGTATCTTAATTAAATCTAAACAGCCAAGTGTAAATATGCAGAATATGAGTGGAGATGGATTGGCACTGGTATCGCAGTTGCTCTACTTGTAATTATGTTTTTTATTCTCAGCCATCTTCTAAGGAGAAGAAAATTTTTACTTTCAGGTATGTTCATAACGCTTTGTGTGCTAGGCAGAATTTCACATGTTTGACATAGACAGGAAACATTGACATTTTGTTTTTTTCATTGATGATCTAAATAGGTGAGAACAGGAAAAAGATTCAGAATGAGTTGCTGAACTTAATGAAATCTAATCGACCTACTGATGTGAATGTGGTTCAAAATGATGGAAAGATGGAACATCATGATTTAAGCGTATTTAGCTATGCATCTATCACAGCAGCCACATGCAACTTCTCCAAGGAAAACAAGCTCGGAGAAGGGGGCTTTGGACCTGTTTATAAGGTAAATTATGTGTTGAATAACGAAGATTCCATTTTTCCTATTTATATTAATAGCAAGCTGAATAGTAGAAGAGTTTTTTCTACTGATCATGGTGTGACATGTTATAGATTATTTATGCAGGGAAAATTGGTGACAGGACAAGAAATAGCTGTGAAGAGGCTTTCAGAATATTCAGGGCAAAGAACATTAGAGTTTAAGAATGAACTGATACTTATATATGAGCTCCAACATACAAACCTCGTTCAGCTTTTTGGATTTTGCATTCATGGTGATGAGAGGATGTTGATATATGAGTACATGCCAAAAAAAAGTCTGGACTACTTTTTATTTGGTGGGCAAGACTATAGCTTTAATCTTAGAACATGATTTCATTTGCACTAACCAAAAATTAAAGTAAGCCTTAAAGTAATGTTAGTTAATAATATGAATATTGGCAATGTTCTTACTTAAATCTACATATTCAACCAGAGCGCTGCTACTAGATTGGAAGACGCGCTTTAGTATGGTAGAAGGAATCACTCAAGGAGTGCTGTACTTGCACAAGCACTCAAGAATGCAAGTGATTCATAGAGATTTGAAAGTTAGTAACCTTCTACTTGATGAAAATATGAATCCCAAAATTTCTGATTTTGGTATGGCAAGAATCTTCACCCAAAGACTAAGACAAAGAGGATCGTCGGGACATGCATAGTGAGCGAACAGTAGTTCTTTGTTTTCTGTTCGTTGCTAAAGTGCGGACGGCGACGCAGCGGAGGCTTTCCAGGCGGCGACGGCGGCTCGGGGCTTGGCGGACGGGTCTGGGCAGCGTTCGAGGTCGGAGGAGGTCCGAGTTGCAGTTTCTGGGCAGCAACCCGACCTGCAACTGCAGGTTTTCTGGGCAGCGCTGCAACGACGTCGCCGGCGACTCCACCGACTGCAGACCTCTCCGCCCGACCCCTGGCGTCCTTCCGGCAACCCCCGCCGCTCCGTCGTGCCCCGAGCCGAGCTGCAGCAGCGCCGTCCGCACTTTCGTTAAAGTGCGGACGTCCTCTTTGGAACGCCTCCGTAAGAACCAATATATATATATATATATATATATATATATATATATATATATATTGGTTCTTTTCTTTGGCCTCGTTTGGCTAAAGGAATTAGAGTCTTGGGAAAAGAAACTCAATCATTTCATGTATTTGGGATGCAAAAGAAAAAGTGGTTCATTCCATATCCCAAGGGATTCATTTTCTTTTCAATTATTTTCTTACATTTATTACTCACTTTCTATTATTTTGCATTTAATTACAAATATTAACAATTTACATGATAACTTTTTTTATATTACCAAACACCGTAAATGAAAGTTTATGGAAAAAAGTTTTCATTTTATTTGAAAGACAAAGGATTTTTTTTGTTTTTCCACACTAAACCAGGCTTTAGTGAAAAGCCCACTCATTTTTTATTTTGCCCTTCCGTTTGTAAAATATTCTGGATTCACCACTGCTTATAAGGCTCTGGCCCTATCAGATACATGACTGATAATGTGTGATTATTGTCTTGTGAGGGGTGAGTGAACATGGAGACTTGGACGTCATTTAGATGTATGTTAATTTGCTCAACTCACAGAGACGTGGAGAACAGCTTCTCCGTCTCTTCTAGGAAGAAGATGAGGTGGGGGACTGAGGCGTCTGTAAGTGTGTGAACATAGAAAATACCTAGCGAAACGACAGGCATGAAAGAGATATACATAATTGTATATAGACTCTGAGTCAAGTCTTCGATGTGTAAAGTCACGCAACGATTTTTAGACCACGAAAAAAATCAGACAAATCAAACAGTCAGCGAACAAAATTTCCAATGCAACCTTGAGTGACTATCCATGGCTAGAAGTCTCACCTTGATTTTCATTCTCATCACCCTGTTGGACTCCGGCACCTTTAACCTTATTCAGAGAGTGAAGTCCGATGATGATTCGGCTCCTCCAGGAACATTTCTGCCAGGCAAGAAGCTAGGTGTGAACCATAGAACCGGCTACATCTGGTCACTTTCATCATCACCAAGTCCTTTGGGTGCTTTCACACTTTCTTGGGAGCACAAACGACGCCAATTGCATATTAGCCTAGGTGAGGTGGTTTATTGGAGTAGTGGAGTCTTTAAAGATGGGAGGTTCGAATATATATCATCACCCAGGTACAATTTCACCATCGTTTCAAATAAAATAGAAGACTCCATCACCTACAGCACCGTGGATCATACTGATAAAGTGTCAGCATGGCTGCTGACGGACACGGGGGATCTGTATGATACTTATACAGGAGATGACATTGCGCGAGCAGACTGCGACGGCTATAGCACCGAGAAAGGGTGCCTTAGAAGACTCCGGCCAAGTAGTTGCATGGCGACATTTGGGGTTGAGTTTCAGCTGAGAAAAGTTTACTGTCATTCAACTAGTGAAAGAACCCCATATTATTTTAGGAATGTAAGTAATGGCGCTAGTGAGTGCAAGGCTGCTTGTTGGCAAGATTGTGAATGCCGTGGCTTTGACATTGCGATTAATCAAACCGCTGGATGCCGGTTTTGGAGTGCAGACTGTCAATTTGATAAAGTCAGTGGATTCAGTTCTGGATCTATTTTCGGTTCTGGATCTAGTTTTGTGCTGTCAAGATTAATCCCTTTACAACCATCGTCTCCCAGAAGTATTAGTAAGTCTTTTGACAATCTTTTTATTGCCATTTGGATTTTTTCTCATCTCCAAAGGGATTTGGGTTTCATTCGCACGTTTCCTTAGTTGTTATCTTCTTCGCTAATCAATTTTTCTTCTTCAGGATTAATTAAATTATTTTTTGATAACTGACTCAGAAAATTGTGCTTAGTCCAAAGGATGAAGAACTAATTGTGAAAAATAAAACAATTCAATTTAAAATTAATTTTTTCCACCATTAGATTTACATCGAAGTAATGGTTGAGGAAAAAAAAAATGATTGAGCATTTTCTTACTCAATTAATGACCAGGGGAACATTATTGGTTGTCCTAGACCACTTTCCTTTTTTTTTTTTTTTTTTTGGGGGTCTCTGAGTATGCTTGTCTTCTATTAGAACAAGATCCAGCACGTAGGTTGATCTGGATTGGCACTGCTGTTGTCTCTGCTCTACTGGTAATGGTGAGTTTGTTCGCCTGCTATCTACTAATAAGAAGAATAGGAAGGAAATTAGTACATTCAGGTATATTCTTTAAACATTATGCGTGCAGCCTGTTAATAAAGATTTCAATATTTCATTTAGTGTCAAATGTTAATTATCTGCACATATCTACATATACAGGCCGAAATGGAGCAAAGGTTCAGGAAATTCTTACCTTGATGAAACCTAATATACCTACTCATGAAAATGATGGAAAGATAGGAAATGATATAAGCGTTTTTAGCTACACATCTGTTATGGCTGCTACACGCAACTTCTCAGACGAAAACAAGCTCGGTGAAGGGGGGTTTGGATCTGTTTATCAGGTGATCTAGATCTTAAGGCCCTTTGCATTCTATATATTCTAACTATAATAGGAGCTGAAATGTAATAGTGATAGTTGATAGCGTGACATATTATTGTTCATCAATTAATTCAGGGAAAATTGGTGACGGGACAAGAAATAGCCGTAAAGAAGCTTTCCAAAAATTCAGAGCAAGGCGCTCTAGAGTTTAAGAATGAATTGATACTCGTATATGAACTCCAGCATACTAACCTTGTTCAACTTTTTGGATTTTGCATTCGTGGTGAAGAGAGGATGTTGATATATGAGTACATGCCAAACAAAAGTCTGGACTACTTTTTGTTTGGTAGGCAAGACTATCACTAAAAATTTTATGTATTTTTAAGAAAATTAAGTTTGTACAATATTTGCCAATTTGATAATTTGTTAACTCGACATATTTGACAGATTCAACCAGAGGTGTGCTACTCGATTGGAAAAGGCGTTTCAACATAATTGAAGGAGTCGCTCAAGGATTGCTTTACTTGCACAAATACTCCAGAATGAGAGTGATTCATAGAGATTTGAAGGCCAGTAATATTCTACTTGATGAAAGCATGAATCCAAGAATTTCTGATTTTGGTATGGCAAGGACTTTTACACAAAATGAACTGGAAGCAAATACTAAGAGGATTGTCGGGACATAGTAAGTAAAACACCACATTTTTATCATAGTTAACATCTTTCAATTTTAGTTGTTAGAACGACTCACAAGGGGTTATTGACTCTTTAGAAAGTTTCTTTTTGAGTAGAGGATAATATGCCACTTAAAAAAAAATTTACTGTCCATTTGGTGCAGCGGTTACATGTCACCTGAGTATGTCTTTGGGGGGAACTTTTCTATAAAGTCCGATGTGTACAGTTTTGGAGTCTTAATGCTTGAAATCATCAGTGGTAGGAGAAACAACAGCTTCTACAATGATGATCGTGTGCTCACTTTAGCAGGATATGTATGTCACCTTATTATAATCTTTGTAGTGATATATGCTTCTCTCTTCTTCTTTTTTTCTCTTTTTCTGATATGTCAATACTACTTTCGCTTCTGCAGACATGGGAGCTATGGAAAAAAGATGCAGCGTTGGAACTAATGGATCCAACACTAGCCAATTCCTGTGATGAGGATCAATTGTTAAGATGCATCCATGTCGGTCTGCTCTGTGTGGAAGAGAATGCAACCGATCGGCCGAACATGTCGGATCTCATATCTATGTTGACAAATGAAAGCGTGCCTTTACCTAAACCAACAAAGCCAGCATTTTGTACAAGGAGAAATGTGATCACGTCTGGTATAGATAGGAAGGGGCCAGATCTTGAATCTATAAATGGTCTGTCCATTTCTGATTTTGCCGCCCGTTAAAGCTAGTAATCAACACACATCCTCTCCTGATTGTAGTTTTATGTAATTGGCATCTAATATGTACTTAGAACAAAGTGGGTCAGCGATAATATGTACATACATATACGTTTTGGGGATTATCACGGCATTCCACTTTGTAAAATTTTTTCACACTCCACTCTAAGCAATAAAAAGTGGAGTGTAAGTGAAAACGAAGTGTCAAAATCACTATATTATGAATTCCCAAAAAAAAAAAAATCACTATATTATGAAGCTAGTGTCTCTAAATTCTCGAGTCCATTAATACCACTCAATTTTTTTTTTTCCTTCCCTTTGTCAATGGGCTCAAATGGATAAAACCCAAATCGACATGCAACAGGCCCAGTATGAAACTAAAAGTTTTTACATATAATTGAAGCGTCTGCATTGTTCTTATTTATTTGTTTATATTTTTCAGAAACTATGAGATGCAATCTTAAGACCTACCACATTCTCATCCATCTCAATCTCACTTGAGCTAGAACTCCTAAACAATGTGCTAGTGCCTCTAAGGCTTTAACGTCCATCACAAGCGGAAATGGTCAGATCATTTACAGATAAAATTTGTGGTTCCTTTTCAGCTATAGTACTGGTGACCGCATGTCTATCTGTAGAAAATGCTGGCTTTGTAGGTGCAGGTAATGGTGAGCTTTCATTTGTCAACCCGGAGAGCACATCTGACATGGTAGGTCGATTCGCTGCACTATCCTCCACGCATAGAAGACCAACTTGAACGCATCTTAACAGTTGATCTTTGTTAGTACACGAATCAGCTAGTGCTGGATCCATTAGTTGTAGCCCTGCGCCTTCTTTCCACAACTCCCATGCCTGAAATTATCCCGATCATATCAGTTGATTTGGGATGACAGAATGATGGAATACTATAGCTATATAAAGACATCAGTGTGCTGAGATTTATTTGACATACATATCCTACTAAATTGATGGCGCGATCATCATTGTAGAAGCTATTGTTTTTCCTACCACTTATGATTTCAAGCACCAACACTCCAAAACTGTAGACATCGGATTTTGTAGAGAAAATTCCTTCCATTGCGTACTCAGGAGGCATGTAACCACTACACCATATAGAAATGAATTCTTACTTTATCTGCATAAATCTTCATGTATCCATGGCAAGCTACCAAAAGCAAAATATAAGCACATATTGTTTACTTACCG
The DNA here is from genome assembly GCF_958449725.1 of Rosa rugosa. Classification (NCBI taxonomy): domain Eukaryota; kingdom Viridiplantae; phylum Streptophyta; class Magnoliopsida; order Rosales; family Rosaceae; genus Rosa; species Rosa rugosa. The sequence continues at coordinate 56,569,367 of NC_084821.1, read as the reverse complement.
TGTCCCAACAATCCTACTAGTATTTGCTTCCAGTTCATTAATGGAGAAAATCCTAGCCATACCAAAATCCGAAATTTTGGGGTTCATATTTTCATCAAGTAGTACGTTACTGGCTTTTAAATCTCTATGAATTACTCTTGTTCTTGAGAATTTGTGCAAATAAAGCAATCCTTGAGCAATTCCTTCAATTATGCTGAAACGCTTTCTCCAATCTAGAAAAACACCTCTGACTGAATCTGGTCAATATTTAGAGGTTCAAAATTAGATGACACAAACATATGTAAAAAAATAGATGTATATATGTACTAAGAGTGAACTCATAGTCTACTGAATTACCAAATAAAAAGTAGTCCAGACTTTTGTTTGGCATGTACTCATATATCAACATCCTCTCTTCACCGTGAATGCAAAATCCAAAAAGCTGAACAAGGTTTGTGTGTTGAAGTTCATATATGAGGATCAATTCATTCTTAAACTCTAGTGTTCCTTGCCCTGAACATTTTGAAAGCCTCTTCACAGCTACTTCTTCTCCCGTTGCCAATTTCCCCTGATAAATTAATCATATATCCATCAGATGGATTACCGGATCATCAAAAATCATATTTCTAATGAGTTTAATAGATAAAAAAGACTACTTCAAGTCCTAAGCTTCTATAATAGACAGAAAATAGATTACCTTATAGACAGGTCCAAAGCCCCCTTCTCCAAGCTTGTTTTCTTCAGCAAAGTTGATTGTGGCAGCCATCACAGATGCATAGCTAAATACACTCAAATCATGTCCCATCTTTCCATCATTTTGAAGTCCATTCAAATCAGTAGGCCTCTTAGAACTCCTGAAGTTCAGCAATTCATTCTGGTCGATCTTACCCTCACCTATTAAGAGGATTAAAATTTCAATTTGCAATCGTCAAATATGTGAAGTTGGACCTGCCTAACAAGCACATATCATGCTTAACTAAAGTATATACCTGAAAGTTTAGATTGTCTTCTTCTTCTTCTTCGTAGATAGCACAAGACGGAAAAGGCCATTATCACTAGAGCAGCACTAATAGCAACCCCAATCCAAATCCATTTATGCGTTGCACCTAGAGAGTAACCAATAATATTCTATTGTTAAACAAAAAGTGACAATTAATCAATTAGCTGTATATTTATTTTTGACAAAGATTTAGTTTCACTATATTCCATTTATATGCAGATATGCTAACCAAACATGCATCAAGCTCAATTAAAAGACAGAATTAGTGGGGATTACCACTTTTGCTTGGTGGTGACTTTGGCGCTGCTGATTTTGCTGTTGGCATTAGCTTTGTTAAAACCAAACTGCTTGCATTACCAGGTTGAGTGCGGTCTTCAACGAATTCACAGTCCACACTCCAAAATCGGCATCCTGTCTGATTATCAAATAGAAAGTCGAATCCAAGGCAGTCACAGTTTTGCAAACAAGTATTCTTACAATCAATACTAGTACCACTGTAACTTCCGTTTGATACAAAGTTGAGCGAGTATGGGCATCTTGAAGTTGAACTTGAGGTGATTGGTTGAAAATAACCCTTTTTTGGCACAAATGGACTGCCGAAATCTGCCATACAGGTAGTTGGCCGGCCACTTGTCTGGCACCCTAGTTCATCTGTGCTGTAGCCTCCACACTGATCTGCTCGTGCAATATCAATTCCCGCTCCATAATAATTAGAAAGCCTCCCATCGAAATTTAGAAACCATTCTGGTAACTCATATGCACCATCTTCAGAACTGTAAGTGAGGTAGTCTTCATTCTCATTTGAAACAATGCTAAACCTGAAGCTAACCTTCGCATTCGGCAAAATGTTTTGGAATCTGTTGGTTGTAGCACTATAGTTTCCGCTTCTCCAATAAACCACCCCTTCTCTCCGAATTTCCAACTGGCGGGCAGTCGGGTCCCAATCTAGAGTGAAAGGCCCCGGCGGTGGGTAGTAAGCGGATGTCCATGATGTAAGAGACCAAATGTGCCCATTGCTATGGTTGACACCTAACTTCATGCCTGGTAAAAAGGTGTCTGTTGGATAATCAAAGCTTTGCCACCACACCTGCTTCATTGATCCATCGGAGTTCAGCTGTTGTAGGATAAAATTGCCAGAATCCAACAGAGTAGCCACAACATTACTACTACTTTTTGGCGCAGAGCCAAGCACTATAGGAGGATCGCCACCGCCACCTTCGTTGTTTGTAATGATCTTTAATGTGTTGTTGGAGTCCAAGGTAAGAACTCCAAGAGGGTATAAAACAGGTGAGTCTCGGTTGGCAACCCACGCCTTATTCGCATCAGTTACATTGTACCGCCTAATATTTAGATACCTGTAGTTGGAACTTGAACCGTTTGGCAAGAAAAGCAGAGTGAACTTCCCAGAGGCAGAAACTAAAGCACTTGAGGAATTGAGACTGTCGCCAATTTTGAGTGTGTCCCGAATATTGTCTGCTGCAGCAGCAACACGACAACTCCACAAGCTTGAAAGAATGATCAGGAAGAAAATTAAGAGTTGATCAAACCTAAACCCATGGTTAATGATCAGAATGTACTTTGCTTTCTCCTGATGATCTTGAAAACCAGCAAACATGATCATCACATTAACCATGGTTAAGGTCAAGTACTGTCTACTGCCCCAAAATGCCTTTTGATTTATAGTGCAATACCCATTACAGAAATGAAACCAATCTTCTACTTTCATGACGTGACATACAAGAAAAATACATTTTAGTCAGACAATAAAAAATAGGACAAATAATAAAGGGGACAGGTTGTCTTTTGGATTAGTTAGATTAGAATATTCTCAGAAGACTTTGGCTCACTTAAATATGAGAGATTCGTGGAAAATGCAACAGAAGATTCTAGGATCCCATGGAATAAAAGAAAAGTTTATGATGAGGAACAGAAGATAAAATATACTCTATTCTTGAAACCTGGTACTGATGATTGATCCTTGGATGTTATTGGGAAGTTTTATGATACAACTTTTCTTGATAAGTCTGGCAGTGTTCAAGTTTTCAACTCTTGGTGCAATAAACAATAGGATGATGCCATTGCTTATGAAAGATTGGATACGATCATACCGTCATTTGCGGGTAATAATTCTCAACATATTGTTTATGCACACTAAACAAAACTATACCATTCTCGACATTTCAATAATGTCATCTCTCTTGAACATGTCACTTTATACATCGATTTTATTAGTTTCTTTGAAGGATGCAGACCCTGTTTCTATGCCCTTTACTGGTGTTGCCTTTACTTGGCGCAATAGCATCAAGATGATACCATTGAATACCAGCACTGACCTGGATAAAACTCCCTTGACGGCTCCTCCTGGACAGGAAACAGCTATTGTTTAAACTTTTGGGGAGGCTTAAGCCAACTCTACCAAGGAAGGAAACAACAACTGCGAAATCGTAGTCAGCTCCTCCACAATACAACTTGGAGTGACCAAGAGTCAACCTCTAGTAACAAATAATGCAGGCCCAGCAATATTGTTTAGTGCAGGCAGGACTCAGGTATCCAGCCTATGGCCTTTATGCTTCCCCCATATAGAACTTCAAAGTCATAAATGGGTTTGCATTTGCAATCCCTCAAACTTGATAGAAGTCTTTTAATAATTCCGCTCCAGATCAAATAGTCTATAATATATAACATGATGTGATAGAGATGAAGATCCATGCATCTTGCAATATGTATCCTAAATTCAAATGACAGTACTACTCTGCTCAAAATTATATGAAGTTAACAAAATGAGCATTCGAAAGACTCAGTAAAGGATGCTATTGGTAAAAGTTCCTATAATATAATGATGCAGTTGAAATATTCTTGTATGCAATGACAGAGAAAATGCAGAGCATTAGTTCTAACAAAATAAGCTATGATCATGATAGATTGGAATCAAAAATAATTATTTGGCCGGCAGACATTAAAAAGTAGCAATTTTCAATTTATCCCCAAGTCACAGAATATTATAAGAACTTTTATTGAGATGATATACTCAGAATATTTTGTGTGCATCATTAATATTCCTAGCATCCAAAATTTATGTCAAGAAAATATTTAAAGTCAGATATTAAGAACATGACACTTGTATTCAAAGATAAACTTGCTCTGGGAGGCTTTGGTTCTGTTTAGAACAGAGCTGTTAAATTGCCGTCTTGCTGTAGATTAAGATGTTGTGCGGTCCAAAGATAAGGGTTATTCATTAATTAAGTTTTTGCAATAGGAAAAATTCATCATGTCAATGTGGTGCAAATAATCAAGTTTGATTCCGAGGGATCAAAGAGACCTCTTGTTCCTGATTTCATGCCTAATGGGATATTACATCTCTAGACAGCCATTTCCAGAGAGAGAGAAAACTGTTACTCAGTAGGGATAGGATGAATACACAAGTGGTATCAGATGCTAAAATCTAGAATTTTAATCATAAACCCCACACAATCTTCTTCACAGAAATTTTACTTCAAGATTCAGACTCTAGGCTTGCAAGTTTTAACCTGAAGATTAAAACACTATTTCTCTTACTGTGGCAAGAGGCAAAATATAGGTTTTATATAGCTCCCACACTATTCCAAAAACCATTCATGTTTATAGTTTCGGAATGTTGTTTCATGAAATGGCAGGACAGAGGAGGAACTTGAATGAAAAATTCAAGCCATATATACTTCCCTTCCTGAATTTATGAGAAAATATAAAATGATTCATTATTGAAACTGTGTGTGCATATGAGTATCATAAAGTAATAGCCAAGAAGGTCATTGTGCTCTATGGTGAAGTTGAAGACTTGAAAATGCCTCCATTAACCTCTCTTCTGTCCACAGGAGAAGCCAATGGAGGATCAACCCAATGAGACTGATGATCAAGAGATATTTACCCAGCCACATGTTAGTACAGATACCGCATTCATGGTACAAGGGTAATGTAGTGCCTATTTAATCTTGTACAGTCCCATAAGAAGAACCAGATCTACCGTAACAGATACTGCTCAAGGCTCTATGTGTTGAAAATCATATAGTTACTGTAAGAGGAAGTGTAGAGGAAGTTCATCAAAGCAGTGATTATATTCAGTAAGAATACATAGAAGTTCAATTGCAAACATATTTAGCACATCAATAGCTGCTGATTCTAGCTAAAGCATACCTTTTACTTGATAGCAGTAAATTTTAAAGTGACGAAAAAGATTATATCTCTGACTTGGTTCCTTTCAGTTTCAACTACTGGCTGATCTTCACAGCATTGTTCTGGATTCCATCTTGTGATCGGCACTCTTCAATAGTATACCTCTCCAAACATGGTGGAGAGTCTGCACTATGACCGTTTCAGCTGATATGAAGAACTAGCAATGACTTCACGACACCTCCACAAAGTATTGCAATGTATATCAGACCACACCCCCCTAATTTGCTTATCTGCATCACCATCCTCCTCAGATAACACAACCACTGCATATTCACAGTGAACCAGAGCTGGATGATGATGATACGCAACAAAGCCCACACCAAATGTAATTTCTGGCATGACAACCCAACTTCTCAATCTGAGATGAGAATTGGTCTTACAAGAATAGGGAAACAACGGGTCTTCTTAATCTCATGCTCTACCAAGCTGGTTATCACTCTTGGGGCACTTATCTTCAACTTTCTTTAGCCATTTTACACAGTACAATAGCATAAATAAAAGCCCTCCTCCATACTCAACTAAAACAACTGCTTATCTTTTGCCATTGTAAATTTGCAATAACGGTTCTCAAAAGCACACTCGATTAATCTCATTAGTTTGTTCTGCTTCCACTGTGAAAAGTACACCGCACAGACATAGAATTCCTTAAGACTCTACAAGAACTGTCTTCGATATGTGGTCTTCTCTTTACATCTAGAACCCATCAGACTCTACAAGAACATCAAAATGCTAGAACATTTCAGACCCACAACTTCCTTTTTCTGTATTTCTTTAAGAGTAGAGCAAATTGAAACAAATGTAATTGATTCAAAATCAAACAACGAATAAACAGAGTTGACCAAAGACAGAACAGAGGAAACTGGACACAGTAGCACATCACTCAATTGGAGAACTCATAACTAATATTAAGATTATTCATTTCTCGAAGTTCTGAACTTAGCATTTACAATCAGCTGTGAACAAAGAGGCATCAAAGTTAAGAGCTTTAGGCTGAAATCGTTCAAAGATTGAAACTTTATTTGTTAATTTAGTTTTTCTCTTGGGTTTATATTTGATATTTCTGAGCGGAATAGAACGAAAGCTAATACCTGGTCGGGTTGGGATAGGATAGGACACGATGCGGGCGACTCCAGTGAGGGTAGCATAGGCGGTGAGACGGTCCGGCGTCTCAAATGTTCAGAAACAGATCACTTAAACAATTTACTTCACCGACTCTGTTGCTAGAATCTCTACTCTACTTGAAAAGTCGAGCTTTGTTTGACCAAAATAATGGATATTTCATTTTAGGGGTTTTGTCCATTTACCCCATTTCTAGGGATTTTTTTCCCCCTTACCCCATTAAGTTTTTCTAATTCCCTCTTACCCAATGCACTCTAAGGGAGTCTTCCCTAATACCCCATTAAGATTTTTTTTTTGTTTTTAATTTTTTTTTAATACCATTTTACCCCTCACCCCTTTGTTACTTAGAGAGAGAGAGAAACCATAGGAGACTTCGCCGGAGCCCGTCACCGGCCACCGGAATCCGGTCATCAGTCGCCGGAATCCGGTCACCGGTCGCCGGATGCCGCCCACAGAAATTTGCTGAAAATCTCACCGGAAAGTTTTGTTGTCCCCAATAGACATCTATTGCCCCCTAATATAGGGGGCAATATATGTCTATTGGGGGATAGACGTCTATTGCCCCCCTAATAGACGTCTATTGGCCCCAATAGACGACTATCAGTCATGTATTGCCCCCCAGTAGACGTCTATTGCCCCCCAATAGACGTTTAGATTACCAAAATGGTAATTAATCTTCCTAAAACTACACAAATAAAACTTTGATTAAAGAAAAAAAACGAGGAGATTACATCAATTGAAAACGTCTATTGCCCTCCAATAGACGTATATTGCCCCTCAATAAACATTTCGGTTACCGAAATGAAAACTAATCTTCCTAAAATTACACAAATAAAACTTTGATTAAAGAAAAAAAATCAGAGATTGTATCAATTTAAAGCGTCTATTGCCTCCCAATAGACATGTATTGCCCTCCAATAGACTTTTATCAGACGTCTATTGGGGGGCAATACACGTCTATTGCCCACCAATAAAACTTTTTTTTTCTTTCCTTCTGGGCCTTCTGCCATCATGAAACTGGCCTCCATCTCATCAACTCTCTTCCCAAGGACCCCTTGTGCAGCTATTTCCACTGCCACCTCTTCAGACGCTTCATCCATCTTCATATCTTCCAACTACACCAAGATGCACAACCAATAATCAATGTAATCCAAAATTCTAATAACTAATTCATCATTCACAATTATGCTTATCCACTTGCTTCATTAATCAATTATTCAAATTGCAAACCGAAGATTTAAGAAAAAGAACAACTCCTGAACACAATCCAGCAACAAAAACCAGCTGATTCGGTCTATATCTAATTTCAATTTCGTTTTCCTTTGCTTCAATTTCACGGCAAATAAACAAAAGGTAAGCAAATTCCAGAAAGTGATAAACCGGAAAAAGGAAATTGACCTTGGAATTTGATGGTGAGGTGTCCTGGATCTGGAATCGCCTGCAAAATCAGCTAAGATTGATGAACCAGATCATGTACAAATCATATTTATAAATAGGTGAAATTGAAAACTTACAGCAGGAACGAATCCCGAGAGAGAGCAAGCCGGCAATCTACACGGAGAGAAAATCACAGCGAGCAAAACCGAGGCGGAGACGAGGAGAGAGAGCAACGCCGGCAATCTGCACGGAGAGAAAATCACAGCGAGCAAAAACACAGGCGGTGACCAGGAGAGAGAGTCCGACGCCGACGATTGCACCGAGGAGGGAGAGAAAGAGAGTCTGCGTCGTGTGTGGAGACAGAGAGAGAGACAGTGTCTGCGTGAGAAAGAGATAGAGAGGAGAGAAGGACATGTGGTTGTAATTCATTAATTAGACTAAGGGTAAAATTGTTATTTCAATTCAAATTGGGTTAGTGGGAATAAAAATCTGTTGCTGGGGTAAGTGGGATAACTTTGGCTCATTTTGGGGCTTTTGGTCAAGGACCCTTCATTTTAATTAAGTATGGATGTAATTATGCAACACCAAGTCACTAACACTTGGGAGGAGAGAAAAACGGAGCGTTTTAGGGTTGGGGTTTTCAAAACTTTTTCTACTGCTTGTCCGGCGGCCCTTCTGTGCCAGCGACGGCGCCATGACTCGCCGGCATGAGATAGGAGCAGCCGGACAGGCCTCTGGTTCTTTTGCTCTCTGCTATGAAAAGCTTGGCAGTTTGGGCATGGTTTTCTTCCATTCTCTGGTGGCGGCGCTGCTGGTATTGCGAGCCGGCCCGCGCAGATCTGGTGTGGGCTGGGGGATGGCTTTGGGGCGACGGAATCTGGTTGGGGCTGTCCTTCGTTGCTGTGGTGGTTCTGTCTGGTGGAGCGTCGGTGATCGACATGATGGTGGTGGGATACATTGGAGATGGTGGAGGTGGATGACTCTTGGCTTATGGAGGCTGCGCAGAGGTGAAGGTGATGTTAGGATATTGATTGACGAGATCTGTGGCTATCTCGTCTGGGTTCATGATGCGTGGCGGTGGTCGGTGGCTCTGTGGGCGTGGAGTCTGAAGCCGGGGCGTTGACTTGGGTTTGGGATGATGTATGGAGTTTGGTCAGTCACCGACGGTGGGTTGGATATCAGGTGGTTAAATCGATTAGGGCAGTGGCTGTGCAGTGGGTGGGGGGCCGTTACTGGGCGGGTGGAGGTGGCGGTGCCTGAGCGGTTGGTCAATCTTGGTAGTTTCTTTCAGTTTTTTCTTAGGGTTTTAGTTTCATGTTTTTGGTTAGGTCAAATAAAACGTCCCTACTCAATTGAGCTAGGGTTTGGAGGGTTTGGTCGTGTTGTGGAGCCATCTATTTGGTGTTACTCCTAGGAACAATATGTTACAGTTTCGGTGCTGTTTGGTTATCAACGGAAAGGTGGATTTCCCTTGCACGTGGTCTGGCGATTTATGGACACGGTGTGGAAGAGGGTGGAGTGGTTCGTCTGGATGTTGGTGACGAGGTCGTATCGTGACACTCGGGATTGGTTATCGTTCTTTGTAGCCTGGGGTGATAGGCGTAAAAATTGGTTAGGGGTTGGACCTTTTCGGTTCATGGATGTTACTATTAGTGACGGACCCATAACTAGGGATCTTGGTAGGAATATGTGTCGTGGTGTTGATACTACAACCGGTTATTCCAATGCTTTGTAATTTTTTTGGTTATTAATGGATTCTATTTCTTCTCGAAAAAAAAAATTAAGTGTGGGTAGTTTGATAGTACAATTAAAAAATAAATAAATTTAATTGGTTGGGCGTACCACGTGGCTGATATTTCTGTTTTATCTAAGAATTTCTCTAAAAAAAAAAATTATTGATCAATATATATGCCCATATCATATGCTCATATTTATAATTTTTTGTTGATGTGCTAAATCAAAGTAAAACATATATTTTTTTTTCTATATTTATTGTTCATCTCAAATCCCAAAATTTATTCAGCAGGATTTAAGAGTCTTTCAATTTCCACATTAGGACAAGAAATATTACACTTAAATTTTTTTATACTAATATGTATTTTTTTTTTATCAAAGGAATTATTCATTCATTAATCATCAAGTGTTGTAAATATTATTATCTATATGGCTGTCCACGTAAATACTCATTAGTTGTGTACTTTGATGTAAACCCTACCTCTATATAAAGGATGTCAATGAGACTGAATGAGGACACTTCTACTTCCTCCTAACTATTCTCTCTTTATCTTTTCTCTACTTTATAACACGTTATCAGCACGCTTGCTCTTATTTTTTTTTTTCCTTATAAACTCTATGATGATTTATGAGTTTTTGGTGCAACTGTGTAGTTTTTGACCATAACTCATAATCTACGAGTTAAAATTAAGGTTCTATATGATGAGTTGATGACATTCCGTCAAATACCTCAATTATTCATTTTTATCGATTCGGATCCCTCTATGTGTTGCATCTATAATCCATTTTTGCTATTGTTCCATACACCTTGTTCATACAACGCTTTCGTTGCCAAGCATGTTTAATCATACATGCAAGTTGAGTGATTCATATTTATAAACAATTTCCAATTAAATATTTTTTATTTGTTATTCTGTTTGTTTGTTTCATTAATTAATAGCTATACCATACCATGGTTACATAATCATGAAAATTACAAATTCATTTTGAGATTAGGTTTCCTCTGATCATAAGCCCCAGAAGCTCACACATGTCTGGGCATAATTGATTTTCGCAGTTTACTTTAATCTCAATTAAGTCTATAACTGTACAGGGGCCTTCTATATATGATCATATCATATGTATTGATTGCAGCAAGAATATTGTTATTTCTCTGTCTGTGCCGTTTTGTTTCCATTACATATCGGTTTTCTACTCTCCTCTATACACACACATGCATTTATGCGGTGAAATCTTTTTGGATCTGCACCGTAACAAATCATGTTTATCACGAGTATAAAGTCTAACTTCTCAGGCTTATCTCTGTTGATGCCAATTTTTACAATTTTTTTTTTAAATCACCGAGTATAAACTTTCGAGAATCCAGGTATGTATTTATCTTGTTTGACTATGTGGATTACTGAGTTTATTTATTATTTCTTTTAATTTGATAAATTGATATAATAAACTCACATTTATCTAGTTGTGGATCAAAATCGATCGAGACTTGAAGTTTCTTGATCCGATAACATGAGGGCCTGAAGTTCCTAAGAGTTATACAATGACCACATGTCGTGATCCCTGGTCATATGGGGACCTGCAGTTCCTCAAGGGTCATGAAATATAAATTGGAAAATTGTGACATGAAGTCTCTCAAATTTATACAATTACGAGGGCCAGAAGATCCTCAGAATTATATAATCGAGTATATGAACTCACATTTTTTTTTCCATCCCCAATAATTATAAGAGGGCCAGAAGTTCCTCCAAAATTTTTTTTGCTATTGGGGTTCCCTCCTCTGCACGACAATATGAATTTGAAGTTCAATTTTGAACACTTGCTAAAGCTAGAAGCTACATTCTCCACAAGATAAAAGTATGTTCTTGTGTGATTAGAGGAGAGAAAAAAAAAACATTATCATTTTGTGAAGTTAAGCAGACCAAAAGTTCTGTGTAATTTCTTCATTAATGGAACCAGAAGTTTCCACAGTTAATTTTATTGCATAATTTATCTATTTAGTTCTCTTCCCTGCAATTTTCCTATTTTGTTATGTACTTTCATTACAGTACTTATCTTTTAAATTATTTTTTTTGTTACTCATACGGACCAGCAGTCCTATACCTCGAACATATGAATTTTGAGTGTAATATTTTTGAACCAGAAGTTCAAAATTTCACAGTAGAACCTGAAGGTCTACCAGTAAAACTCAAACTCGAAGCTTTGAGTATCAAATATAAATTAATTAAAAAGTGAACTTGAAGATTCACTTTAGTCATCTCGAGCCTGAAGTTTCGAGCACCAAATTTATTTGAACCTGAAGTTCAAATTACAAAATCTTAGAACTTGCAGTTCATAGAAAAAAAAAATTCGAACCTGAAGCTTCGATTACACATATAATTCATTCATAGTTTATTTGACTTTATGTCCACTCGAACTAGAAGTTTCGAGTAAATTTTCATATGTCGATTGATACATTCTTCTTTATGCTTGCTTAAAGCATTCCACCTTAGAACCTGAAGTTCTAATTGTGCAGACTCGAGCCTTAAGTTTCGAGTGGATATATGGACAATTTATCGAAGAGTTTTAATCTCGGTCAACCTCAAACCTGAAGTTTTGAGAGAATTATATTGACACAAATTTAAAAGTAAGCAGATATTTAACCATTGGTTTATGACGAATGGGTATGAGTATACCCCAAAATTTGTGATCGTGACTTTTGTAATTAAAAGATATCAGAACCTGTAGTTCCTTGATCCTTAATTACATGAGGACCTGAAGTTCCTCAATGATCATACTAACTAGATGACCATCTAAAGTCCTTCACTCATAAACTATGGTCATGAAGCTAATATAATAATCAATCTCAGATCTTATATATCTGATTGATGGCTCTAGAAGAGCACATAATATTATCATCAAAGATGTATAATCTAGCCCTCTCATGGTCTCATTCTATAGTTAGAAAGCCGGTTTACATGGCTATACCATGAAATGCCACCAGAAGTGGATCATGGCAAGAGAGAAACCAGGAGTCAATGTAAATACTGCCCTAATATCAAGTCATAAATCAAAAATTGCACGTGTCACCTATGGTACACTATATGGTGGATGTTTATCAAGTCATTTTCAAAATGGCACTAGTCAAATTAAATTGCATTGACTAGTAAGAACATTGAGATTCATCTCACATGCCTGACGTCTTTTGCTTACAATAAGCAAAGTTGAAAGCACTATTGTGTTATTCCTCAGATTTATTGTAACCTCTTGAGTTCCCATTGAAACTAAATGTTTCTTAATCCGATTATCTAGGAACCTGATGCTCCTTAAGAGGTTGTTATAAATTGAAAAAAAATTGAAACCTCAAGTTTCTTGGATCTCCAATTATATGAGGGCCTGAAGTCCCTCCTCTTTATGACTACACCTTTATATGTGACACAGAACTTGAGGTTCTCCGCATGATAAAGTTACTTGTTCTTATGGATTGTAGTCTTGAACTCGAAATTTTGAGCATATCATTCTGGCCAGCAGTTCAAAATGAATTTGGTCCATTCCAATTGTCAATATTTCACAATTGATGTTTACTCAAGCTAAGGTAACACTCATATTATGAGTTGTAGATCTTGATCTATGACTCCAAATGAGCTACTATCATGTTACCAAATTTGAAATATTGATGTACAAAGTACCTTAAATATGGTTGGAGAAGATTTTTTTTGCTATCTGATATATATTGTGTCTGTTTAAGTATATTGGTATTGAGAGAGATTGATGAGAGAAGTGTATTTCATTATAGAGAATAGGAGCCCTATATATAGGGATTACAAGTGCATAATCTAAGAGTACAAGGATTCCTTATCTAACTTGGAGTAGGAAACCTCTCCTATTACAACTATAGAACTTATCCTAGTTTGACTAGGCACACTAAGTGTCAATATCCTTCAACACTCCCCCTTGTGCCGCTCAAACTTGGTGGTGACGCTTCATCCGTTGCCTCGTTAAAAACCTTGCTCAAGTGAAAAACCCTGTGGGATAAAAATGAACTCGAGGAGGAGAAAAGAGTGCAACACGTCCTTGATCCTTCGAGACTGAGTAACTCCCCCTGATGTCGAAATCTCCCCCTGATTGCTACAATCATGGGAGTTCGGATAACCTTCTTAATCCGATACTCTTCACATGTTTCTCGAAGGTGGATTTAGGTAACGACTTAGTGAATAAGTCCGCTATATTATCCTTTGATCGGATTTGATTCACTTCAATCTTTAGAAGTGATTGTTGTTGCTGATTATAAAAGAACTTAGGCGATATATGCTTGGTGTTGTCGCCCTTGATGAAACCTAACTTCATTTGTTCAATACAAGCTGCATTATCCTCATAAATGCATGTAGGTTCATCTGTGGTAGACTTCAAACCACAACTTCCTTGAATGTGTCGAATTACAGACCTTAGCCATACACATTCACGTACAGCTTCATGTAGAGCAATAATCTCTGCATGATTTGAGGAAGTAGCAACAAGGGTCTGTTTCGTAGACCTCCAAGATATCGCAGTGCTTCCCATGGTAAAGACATAACCTGTTTGGGAGCGACCTTTGTGAGGGTCAGAGAGGTACCCTGCATCAGCAAAACCCATCAAGACATCATTGTCGTTTTGATGGAGGGAGATAGGAGGACGCCGGCCACCATGAGCGGCGGCGGCGCCAGCGGCGGCAACATGGGCGGCGGCCATTCCATGGACGGGGGCGTTTTGCCTTTTGGGGTCCGATCCCAATTTTCCGTCATTCCTTTTCTCTCTGTAGGGATAGAATAGGCCCATATCAATCGTACCTCTTAGGTATCGAAAGATGGTCTTTACACCAATCCAATGGCGGCGTGTTGGCGCAGAGCTGTGTCGAGCTAACAAGTTCACTGCGAATGAGATATCCGGTCTTGTGCATTGAGCTAAGTACAATAATGCGCCTATTGCACTCAAATAGGACACTTCGGCCTCTAAGGGTTCTTCGTCCTCATCCCTTGGACGAAACGGATCTTTTCCGGGCTCAAGACTACGGCCGATCATGGGAGTACTCGCAGGCTTCGCTTTATCTTCATTAAAGCGCCTTAGGACCTTCTGAGTATATGCAGACTGATGGATCAAAATCCCATCACTACGGTGCTCGAGTTCTAAACCGAGACAAAACCGTGTTTTCCCAAGATCTTTCATCTCAAATTCGGATTTCAAGTAATTAGCAGTTTCCTTTAACTCATCTAGAGTTCCAATTAGGTTCATGTCATCGACATAAACTGCTACGATTGCAAATCCGGAACTTGTTCTTTTAATGAACACGCATGGGCATATTTCATTGTTAATATATCCCTTACCAATCAAGTAGTCACTTAGACGGTTATACCACATCCGTCCAGATTTTTTTAATCCATATAGTGAGCGTTTTAATCTTATTGAAAACGCGCTCCGTGGTTTAGAGCCACTTGATTTGGGTAATTGAAGTCCATCTGGGACCTTCATATATATCTCTGAATCTAGATCCCCATAGAGATATGCTGTAACCACATCCATAAGCTGCATGTCAAGTTTTTCGGAAACTACCAAACTGACAAGGTAGCGGAACGTTATAACGTCCATTACGGGAGAATATGTCTCCTCGTAGTCGATTCCAGGGCGTTGTGAGAAACCTTGCGCCACAAGGCGGGCTTTATATCTTACCACCTCATTTTTCTCATTACGCTTTCTAACAAAAACCCATTTATGGCCAACAGGCTTTACACTTGGGGGTGTCTGCGTTACAGGCCCAAATACCTGTCTCTTTGTTAGTGAATCCAATTCAACCTGGATCGCATCTTTCCATTTAGGCCAATCTGCTCTTCGTTGACATTCTTCAACAGAGCGAGGTTCGATATCATCATATTCTATAATCCCTTTCGCAATATGATATGCAAATGCATCATCAATCGCCATAGAATTTCTATCCATCATCTCATGTACACTAGTGTAATTTATGGAGATCTCTCTATTCTCTGGAGTTGGTTCTGACATTGGAGCGTCCCCCAATGATGTCTCTTGGACATAACCATAATCCGGAATATTCTCATGAGATGGATTATTTATATCGATGATTAATGGATTATTTTGTGCCAAACTCGCTTTCTTTCTTGGGCGAGAATCCATCGAACCTATGGGCCTCCCGCGCTTCCTGGCGGGAGCCGTGGGCCTAGCCATAACGTCACCATCATTTAGAGATGGGACGTTGGCGCCATGCTCATGCATTCTTGAGTTGGCGTCATGTCCTCTACTTTTAGGGACATCAATCCTTGCAGGCACGTTTGCAGCAGGTATGTGTGATCTCGTCACTTTAGCGATATCAGAAAACGCATCAGGCATCGATTCTGCTACGTTCTGAAGATCGAGGATTCTCCGCACTTCAATTTCGGACTGTGCGGTTCGGGGATCAAGATGAGACAGAGTGGGGACAGACCACGACAATTCCTGTCGTTCCTGTTGAACATTGATGTTCTTATCTCCCCCTAACGACGGGAAGACTGTCTCATCGAAGTGACAATCCGCAAATCTAGCGGTAAAGAGATCGCCTGTCAAGGGTTCTATGTAGCGGATAATCGTTGGAGAATCATAACCAACGTAAACGCCTAATCGTCGTTGAGGACCCATTTTGGTGCGCTGTGGAGGCGCAATTGGCACATAAACTGCGCACCCAAATATGCGTAAGTGTGAGACATTGGGCTCATACCCAGTCACCATCTGGGACGCAGAAAAGGGTTGAGTGGCAGTAGGCCTCAGACGAATAAGCACAGCTGCATGCAATATTGCATAGCCCCAAGCAGAAATAGGGAGATTGGTGCGCATCACCAATGCTCGAGCAACCATTTGTAGTCGTTTAATGGTGGCTTCTGCGAGACCATTTTGGGTATGAACATGAGGAACAGGATGTTCAACATCAATCCCAATGGACATGCAATAATCATCAAAAGTCTTTGATGTAAACTCTCCAGCATTGTCTAATCTTATAGACCTAATAGGATGATCAGGGTGGTGAGCCCTTAACTTAATTATTTGTGCTAGGAGTTTAGCAAATGTAGCGTTCCTTGTGGACAATAGCATGACATGTGACCAGCGTGTCGATGCATCAACCAATACCATAAAATATCGAAATGGTCCGCATGATGGTTGAATAGGTCCACAAATATCACCTTGGATTCTTTGCAAGAATGGTATATTTTCTTTGGTGTCCTTTGCATAGGATGGTCTCGATCCTAACTTTGCTAAAGAGCAGGCTTTGCAGAACGAATGATGGGCTTTAGAAACAACCAATGAGGAGTTTGGTTGAGCCATGAAGTCACAATGGACTTTAGAAGTAGAAATTCGAGTCAGAGGAGCAGAGGGGGCGTCAAAGCCACCCTTGAGCCGCAGGGGGATGGCGGCGCCGGCTAGTGGTGGCCGGACTTGAAAGGGGAAGGCGCCGTGAGGCGCAGGTGCTCCTCCTTGATCCAAATTTCGAGTTTTACTTCCTTTCGTTCTGAAAAAGGGATGTCCGTGTGAAGTCTTTAATATACGGATCATCATGTCACGACCTGGGTGTCCCAAACGGTCGTGCCAAAGCCTATATGTGTCGGAATCCCATAAATCGTCTCTCATGACATGGTTGGATTCAATGACTCGAATAGTGGTTGCGTACAACCCACTAGAGCGACACATAAGTTTCTCTAAGACTCGTTTATGTCCGTAGTCATTAGAGGTGATGCAAAGGAACTCTTGTCCATTCTCACAATGTGTTTCCACATGAAAACCATTGGCTCTTATATCTTTGAAGCTTAATAGGGTTCTTCCTGCCCTAGGAGCATAAAGAGCTTCGGTGACATTTAAACTCGTGCCATTTGGCAACATAAATTGGGCTGGTCCTCGACCATGGATCAATCGAGATGATCCAGCCATCGTAGTCACGGAAGATCGAGATGGTGTCATCCATAGAAATAGCTGTCTATTTCGAAGGATAGTATGTGTAGTTGCACTATCCACGAGGCATTCTAGCTCTCCAGGAAACATACTGAAAAATAATAAAGTTCGAATTAAAAATATGTCCAAGACATTGTATAGAACAAATCGAAAACTTTATTAAAATAGCCAATGATTACATCAAAGTTTCTTGACCAAAATCTAATCCAATATAAAAATCAAACTGTAGACAAATCGTAGTCACTCAATCCGTTCGGTAATTTCAATTTAGTTGTGACCAGGTAAGGTAAGGCGAGATTTTGGTGGAGCGTTGCTCACTTTTAAAACCGTTCTCTCAGATCAAACCTTGCCTAGACATCACAAGTACTCTTGAGTACGCCTAGAGGGAAAAAGTTAATACAATAAGTCATTTTATTGATTTAAGGCATAATTGCCATTACATAATTCTTGGAAAAGTAAAGGACTATACTAATCAAAATCTGCAGCATCCTTGTGCAATTCTTTGTCAGATTTGAAGTCCGCTATGGTGAGATTGACGTTGGCATCATCACCATCTTCTTCTATATTTTCGGCAAAATTGGCTTCATGCTCTCTGAAGTCTCTAAATGCCTTGTAATGCGCAGCCAATTGTTTGCTTGCTTTGCATTGTTTGAACCAGTGCTCACTAGATCCACATCGATGACACATGTCATTGTGATTTCCTCCCTTTAATTGAGGTGCATTGTTTGCACTTGGGTGGCGTCCCCCATAGGAGTTGGCGCCATTCCCACGGCCCTGGGTGGTTCCTCCATGTCCTGGAGCCCCACGGCCTCCTCTCCCACGTTGCCATGTATTGCCACGTGATCGTCCTTCATTCTGACGAGTACCTTCCTTTGTAGGGCGGTTATATGGACCAGAACGTCCGTTGTGTCCCTTATTCTTAGGGTTCCGCTCCTTGCGCCCTCCTTTGGGTGCATTATTATAATTCGCCTCATGAACGCTCTTAGTTCCGATAGGCCTTGAATTATAATTCTTCACGAGGATATTATCATGCTTTTCAGCTACAGACATAATAGTAATGAGCTGATGAAATCTCGTGATCCGTCTAGTATCGAATTCCGTTCGATATTGCTTTGAGAGCAAAATTGCTGAGACGGGGAAGGTGGAGAGAGTTTTCTCAATTAGTTCTTGCTCTGTGACGGGTTGTCCACAGAACCCCAACATGGTTTTGAGACGTAGAACTTCTGAATTATATTCAGCTACAGACTAACCCCACAGAACCTCATCTTGAAGTCGGCGAATCGTAGATTGCCCCATTGAACTTTCAAGTCAGGGAGGAGGGTATCCTTGATATTACCAAATCGCTCTTCTAGCGCGACCCATAATTCTCTAGCATCCTTGATTGCCATGTACTCCAATCGGAGTGATTTATCCATGTGGCGCCTCATCAAGATGAGGGCGGTGGCATTGTTCGTAGCCGTACGCTCAAATATGAGAGTAGGATTAGGAGCTTGAATTAAGGGTAGGATTCCTTTTGAAGTGAGATGGTGCTCAACATCCGTGGCCCAACTATGATATTCCGAGCCAGTTGAGGTAAGTGCAGGAAAGTCAAGTTTCGACATCCTGAAATAAGAAGAAGGAATATATTAGTTTCGGAGTTAAAACTTCCACGACAACTAAATATTAAGATTTCCGAGCTATGCTACCAAGAAATCGATTTCCAAGAAAATTGGATTAGACCGAAACAATGATGTTTATAAGGTCATAAATCGATGCTTGCGGACGCTCTTAGTCCGAAGTCTTTACGAACACTCTTAGTTCGTTTATAGCGCGAATCCCCACGATTCCGCTTTGAATCGAACCCACGTTCTATGAAAGGTGGGATGAAGAAGAAGGGAGGTTTTTAAGTCCCCGAGAAAAAGAAGAAATATTCAAATTTCAAATTTTAGGAACTTCAAAACTTACTCTTTTGAATACTTACTTTTTGGTTTTGGATCACGCGCGTGTCGATGCAGGCGTGATGGAACGAAGCGAGTCGAGTAAAGGTGTGCAGTGGTGCGCGGCAGCAGGGGCTGCAGTGGCAGCGAGTTGCAGGTGTGCTGCAGGGGCAGCAGGGGGTGCAGGGGCTACGGGCGCGAAGTAGGCAGGCCGGTTGCGGGGCAGCAGTCGGTGCGGGCAAGGCAGCAGCGAACGTAGGTGTGCGTAGGGGCTGCGGGGGCAGGTGTGCGCGGGGCAGCAGGGGCTGCAGAGGTGCGCGCAGGGCAGCAGGGGCTGCGGAGGCGTGCGGGGCAGCAGGGGCTGCAGCGGTGGCTAGCACGGGCTAGGAGCTGCGGCAGTTTTGGTGATAGGGATTTCTTTTCGGGTTTTGGCTTTTGCTTTTTGTGGCTAGAGTCGTGCTGATAACGTGTTTAAGTATATTGGTATTGAGAGAGATTGATGAGAGAAGTGTATTTCATTATAGAGAATAGGAGCCCTATATATAGGGATTACAAGTGCATAATCTAAGAGTACAAGGATTCCTTATCTAACTTGGAGTAGGAAACCTCTCCTATTACAACTATAGAACTTATCCTAGTTTGACTAGGCACACTAAGTGTCAATATCCTTCAACAGTGTCAAATTTATACAGTAAATTTAGGCATATAATGTCATGAACCAGAAGTTCATTGAACCAAATACACTATTTGGCATGATCGATTACGTCATCTTTTGTCTACCATGTTGCATGGAATCACTTACAAGTTTGATGACTACTAATCTTACTCACAAGCAAATTATTTATTTACCGCATATTTGCGAGTTGTCACTTTAATGAGACAATCCTCCTGCCATGAGGGGGAGAAAGATTGTTCCAGAAGAACGATATGAATTGGTGTGAGATATTTATCCACCGTCTCATTTTGACTTCGAGAAATATCAAAACTAGTGAATTGATAAAAGAAAGTGACAAAATTATATGCTAAATGCAAAGGCATCTGCTTGGGTTAAAGTCCTTGAGATCGACCATATTAATACAAACAATGTAAACTCCATTTGATTTGTGGGATGCAAGTGTATCCAATTGACATGGTTCTCCTGAAGAGAATGTCATTAAACAATATCACAGCTCCTAATATGGCTACACATACAGAGGGTGTAGGTACTCCATTAGAAAATGGTGTCTTAGTGATACAATAATAAATCAATATGGTTGATGCTAATGAATAAAGCATGTTTTGACCTAAATCTTGGTTTGGGTTCGCCACCAACCAATGAGCATCTTCACTCCAAAGAAAGTGATAAATTTTTGAACGCCTCTTTTGATCATGGTCAAAATAAGACAGTCTTCTCGCCGTTAGGGGGAGGAAAGACTACTGTCATTTAAATAACGGCGTGAATTTATGTGGAATATATCCACCAGGTCTAAAGTTATAAGCTTCCAAAGAGGGGAGTTCATACAAGCCCTATAACGCTCTACATGAGATTATAAGTAAAAAGATCCACATTCTTTACATAATTCATCTATGAGAGATGATTGTCCTAGAAGTGACAATATATGCCCCAGAAGTGGCATGGGTACCCAATATCAATAAGCTTATTATAGTTAATGCATGCATATAAAAATGTGTGGAATCTATGATTGTTGATCATCGATGATAATTTACATTTGGTAGCTACCAAAAATCTTTTAAGGGCTGTATGGATGTATACCACGTTTCATTATGAATGTCGACAAAGTATATTACTGGCCAAATTGGAAAGAGGCAATTCCAATGAAATTGAATATTTGAAACGTGATCAAATACTTAGACCTTTAACTCTACAAGTTACAAAAGGGTATTTACTAAAGTGAAGATAAATCACTATGACACAATGTCTATTTATAGAGACATGAGATTATGAATATCTTCCCTTATATGAATGACAATTTTCTATAAGTACAGTGTTACACATAGCTGTTATATTGACGAGAGATTTATGGCACTTTGTCATCATATATTATGAAGATCTTAAAGACACATTGCTAAAAGCAAAGTGTCATTATAAGCGCATTGCTTATCAAATCCTTGAAGGATTCAAAATGCAAGACCATGAATGGTTGAAAGAGCCTGAAGCTCACTTATGGAATCAATGAGTCTTAAGCTAGCTCATATGTACTCATTTCGTTCTAGTCAACGAGATCTAAATTGCCTTAATGAGTACTATGACTGGACTACTATCAAATTCGAATTATGATTATAATGTTGCAACATATTCTAACTTTCGCAAAGTTATGAATTACTTAGAGCTCTTGAAGAGCTTATATGAGACATATCAATACACAAAGATATTGATGTGTATGGCTAGGTATGCCATGATGATTTTTCAATGTCTTAAACTATACAAAGTTAAATGTGTCAATTTCTTTATATTGTTTAGCTATTACTTTGTGTATGAATTTCAGCATATGAGATTGTTTCTAACCTTATCATATGAGGTAAGGCTTATTGAAAATCGTCTAGCTTTGTTGGTATTGCTTAACCTTTGCAGGTATGAAAATTTGTGATGAGCCCCTACATGCAAAGCACACATGGTCTCACTTCAGTGATAGACACATCAAACTACTATACATGGTACATGTAGCTTATCGCATACATGAATGAGGCTTGCAACAATTAGGGGGAGATTCTCATCAGGGGGAGCATCCAGAAGCATGCTACCTAGGACATATGCGCGTTGTGCTCTTTTTGTCTTTCGACCAGGGTTATTTTTGTCCAACTGGGTTTTTGTTACCTGGCAAGGTTTTTAACGAGGCAACAATAAGCGCGTCCAATATTATCATTCATTGGTGGACATCCAAGGGGGAGTGTTGTAAATATTATTATCTATATGGCTGTCCACGTAAATACTCATTAGTTGTGTACTTTGATGTAAACCCTACCTCTATATAAATGATGCCAATGAGACTGAATGAGGACACTTCTACTTCCTCCTAACTATTCTCTCTTTATCTTTTCTCTACTTTATAACATCAAGTATGTTTTGAAAGATGTGTTATTATATATATTTGGAAAAAGATTGTGTTATTCCTAGAAGATTACTTAAATGAGTTTAATTTGTTAGTTAATAAAATTTGACCCTCCTAAATAAGATTTTTGGCTACGTCACTGTCTACTAATACGAAGAATAGGAAGGAAATTACTACTTTCAGGTATATTCTTTAAACATTATGTATGCAGCCTGTTATTAAAGATTTCAATATTTCATATATTGTGTCAAATGTCAATTATATGCACTACATATACGTACCGCCGAAATGGGGCAAGGGTTCAGGAAATTTTTACATTGTTGAAACCTAATATACCCACTCATGAGAATGGACTTGAAAACGATGGAAAGATGGAACATGATATAAGCGTTTTCAGCTACACATCTGTTCTGGCTGCCACACGCAACTTCTTCGATGAAAACAAGCTCGGTGAAAGGGGGTTGGATCTGTTTATCAGGTGATCTAGATCTTAAGGCCCTTTGTAGTTTATATATTCTACCTATAATAGGAGCTGAAAACTATATATACATAGTGATTTTTTTCACTCTGAGATAACTAAGAAATGTACATAGTGATAGTTGATAGGGTGACATATTATGCATGGTTTATCCATTCAAGGAAAATTGGTGACGGGACAAGAAATAGCAGTGAAGAAGCTTTCAAAAAATTCAAAGCAAGGAGCCCTAGAGTTTGAGAATGAATTGATACTCGTATATGAACTCCAACATACTAACCTTGTTCGGCTTTTTGGATTTTGCATTCATATATGGTGAAGAGAGGATGTTGATATATGAGTACATGCCAAACAAAAGTCTGGACTACTTTTTATTTCGTACATTACTTACCAATCTGATAATTTGTTAAATCTACATATTTGACAAATTCAAACAAAAGTGTACTACTAGATTGGAAAAAGCGCTTCAACATAATTGAAAGAGTTGCTCAAGGATTGCTTTACTTTCAAAAATAATCCGGAATGAGGTCGAGTGATTCATAGAGATTTGAAAGCCAGTAATATTCTACTCGATGAAAGCATGAATCCAAGAATTTTTGAACATATATAATTGAAGGAGTTGCTCAAAGATTGCTTTCCTTGCACAAATACTCCAGAATGAGAGTGATTCATAGCTAGAGATTTGCAAGCCAACAATATTCTACTCAATGAAAGCGTGAATCCAAGAATTTCTTATTTTGGTATGGCGAGGACTTTCACACAAAATGAACTGGAAGCAAATACTAAGAGGATTGTTAGGACATAGTAAGTAAAACACCACTTTCTTATCATAGTTAATATCTTTCGATTTTTTGTTGTTAGAAGGGGGTTTTTGACTCTTAGAAAGTTTCTTTTTGAGTAGAGAATGATATGACACTTAATGAAATTTTTACTGTTCAATATTTGGTACAGTGGTTACAGTAGAAAAGAATATTTCAATTCAGGGTTAATTCGATGATTCTATTCATCCCCCAATGGGGGTATATATACAAGTACAAAGGAGTAGTCTAACTCTAATTGGAAACTATCTTTCCATAATTACATGATATCCTAATTAAATAAAATCCTAATTACATACAGATTTACAGCGATTCTACACTCCCCCTCAAGTTGGTGCATAGATGTCTATCATGCCCAACTTGCCAACCAAGCTGTCAAATATCTTCCTTGACACTCCTTTAGTAAGAACATCAGCTAATTGGCCCTCTGAGTTTACAAATGGAAAGCGAATAACCTTTCTGTCAAGATTTTCTTTAATAAAATGACGGTCAACCTCCACATGTTTTGTTCTATCATGCTGAACTGGATTATGTGCAATCTCAATGGCATCTGTATTATCCCAATGCAAATCCATAGGCTTTCTAAGCTTGTAACCCAGGTCTTTCAAGACATTACAAATCCACAACATTTCACAGACTCTATGTGCCATACCTCGGAATTCAGCTTCTGCACTTGATCTGACAACGACTTTTTGCTTTTTGCTATGCCAAGTGACAAGGTTCCCTCCAACAAAAGTGAAGTACTCAGATGTAGAACGTCTGTCAGTTTTATCACCAGCCCAATCTGCATATGTGTACCCAACAACTTCCAATTCATCTTTTTTCTGAAATGTAACCTTTTACCTGGCGCCATCTTCAAGTACCTCAAAATACGAAAGACTACATCCATATGCTCTTCACTAGGACAATGCATAAATTGACTAACAACACTCACAACATAAGCAATATCAGGTCTAGTATGTGAAAGATAAATCAACATTCCTACAAGACGTTGATACCTCCCTTTATCAGTTGGAACTTGATTAGGATAGATAGCAAGTTCGTGATTCATCTCAATGGGTGTCTCGATGGGTCTGCAGTCCAGCATCCCCGTTTTAGCAAGTAAATCAAGAACATATTTCCTCTGTGAAAGTGAAATCTCCTTCTTCGATCTTGCAACTTCAATACCCAAAAAATACTTCAGTTGTCCCAGATCCTTCATTTCAAACTCCTTTGACAAATACTTTTGCAATTCATTTATCTCTTTCAGATTATCCCCCGTAACAATCATGTCATCAACATACACAATAAGAGCTGTAATCTTACCATTCTTGCGCTTGATGAACAAGGTATGGTCAGAATTGCTCTGTCTATATCCAAAGGCTCTCATGGACTTTGAAAATCTTCCAAACCAAGCTCTTGGAGACTGCTTCAGGCCATACAAAGACTTCTTCAATTTACACACCTTGCCAACGTCACTTGGGTAATTCTTAACACCTGGGGTCACATCCATGTACGCTTCTTCCTCCAAATTCCTATTAAGAAACGCATTCTTCACATCAAACTGGTGCAAGGGACAATCTTTGTTTGCTGCAAGTGAGATTAGAATCCGGACAGTATTGATCTTTGCCACATGTTCAAAAGTCTACTCATAATCAATCCCATAGCGTTGTGTATATCCCTTAGCAACCAACCTCGCCTTGTATCTATTAATAGTTCCATCTGCATTAAGCTTCACAGTAAATACCCAACGACATCCTACAGTCTTCTTTCCAACCAGCATAGGTACTAGCTCCCATGTTGCATTCTTTTGAAGAGCTTCCAATTCTTCTTTCATCGCCTTTGTCCATTTTGGATCCGTCAATGCATCCTGCACGTTACTAGGAATAGATACAGTAAATAATTGATCAACAACAAGTGCATGTGACCTAGAAATCCTATGGTTAGACATAAAATTAGCTATAGGGTATTTAGCTTTGGGTTTGATATATGGTTCATATTATTTCTTAGAAATTCCCTTGGTAACCCTTTGTGATTTCCTAGGTTCAACACTTTCTAACCCAGAAGACTTATTAATGTTTAGGGGTACTTGAGGTGGATCATTCTTACCGGGATCTTCAGTTGGTGATGCAGAAGGGGGAATATCTTGTGTGTGTGCTTCAGATACGTCTTGATTTTGATTCAAACTATCCAGAAAAGTCGTCTCAGGAAATGATTGATCGTTAGGGACTAAAGGATCAATCGTTCGGCTACTGAAAATTTATGCCTGTTGAAGCGATCGATCGCTTGAACCTTGCGATCGATCGTTTTGTCCACTGCGAAACGATTTATCGTCAGGTTCAAACGAACGATCGTTTTTGGTTGTTTCAAAATTTCTACCTTCAAATCGTTCCTCCAAATTTTCGAAGTCTTCAAAGACATCAAAATCAATAATAGAAAGAGGATTCCCTTCACAACCTCTCTCCCCCTGAAGGGAAGACTAAGAATCTCCCCCTGAGTAATATGGCTCAGATTCACGGAATGAGACATCAAGAGATATATGTATGATTACATGCATTTATATGCACGTAATTGCATTCAAAACATGTGAATTAAGCTAATCCTTAAGTTAATTAACATGTAATTAATTTATTTTTATTTATTTTTTAGAAAATAAGCGGAGTTGCAGAAATCAAGTGGAAATGGTGCAAAATTGTGCAAATTGAATCTTTCGACAAAAAGACGAAATTGGTGACACCGGTCAACTGCAATCAACTGAGGTGTCTTGAGATTGTGGGACGTGAAAAAGAAAACAAACAAAAAATGAAGAAAAGAGGAAAAGAAATGTTGCTTAGTTAATTAATCAAATGATTAATAACTTAATTAATCAAGCTAACAATGAACTAGCACCCACATGTAGCATGCAGTTTTGTTTTCTTTGACCAATTATTCATTTCTGTCCTTACTCTCTCAGCCTATTCCATTTTGTTTCTCTTGCATTCATAGCCACCGATCCATCCTAATCCTCTTTTCTCAGCCTTTAGATCACATCACCACAACCTCATATATATAGAGGACCAGCCCTATTCACTAGAGAGGGAGACGAACAACAGCCGCACCACTAAAAATAGAGGCAGCCCTTTGAGCTACTCTCTTTCATATTCTTCCCCTCCATTTTTTCTCTTCTCTTTCTATTTTATTTTGAGATTTGAAGGACTACTCACACAAAGCTTCAAGGATCCATAAAGGGGCTCAACCTATACAAGATTCAATATTTGGGTATTTTGTGGGAGTTGTAATTCAAGGCTAGTCATGCTAACTTTTTAGCTATTTGTGACTATCCTTGTTTTCTCCTACACTTCTCTACTCTTTGCTATTTGAATTTTGTAATCTTGATGTCTATGCTTATGGGTTGTGACTAATTTCCTTGTTGGGGGTTAGGGTTGTGTGCCCTAACCCAAATCTTGTGTAAAAGATGTTTAATTTAATGTAATGATGCAATTTTCATATGATGGATGCTTACATCAATTATTGTTGGGTTGAAATGCATGTCTAGGAGCCTAGTCAACTCTAGGGTATGTATTTTGAGCATGTCTAGGACAGAGTTAGAGGCTTGACCCCCTCTAATTCCTAAGCTAGAAACCTTCAATTTCGTATTCGAGGGGTTATAAGCATGGTGATTTACACCCGTTGGGTGATTGCGCGGGCGGGTCGCTTAGTAGTCTAATTCTTCGACCTCTAGGCCTCTTGATGTGAATTAGTGACCTTGAACAGGCTCTAATTCATGCCAAGTGAGTTCCTACGACCCTTGAACCGGAGTAGGAATACCATGAAAGGGAATTTCGGTCCTTGAGCCTTGAGCCGCTTTGGATAGCACTACCGCCAAAGTAGGAAATTTGCATCTACATTATATTAGCTTTTGACACATAAGATTTGGGTGAAGGAGCCCTAGCACCCGACATTCCCATTTATTTGGTTACACTTTTATTAATTTCTTTACATTTCATTACATTTTATTAATCTAAAATTCTCTCTCAAAATATTGAAACTCCGACTCATTGTAAATAACCACCACTAGACTCTTAGTTTTGATTAGGCTTTGGTGAAAACCAAGGCCGAGCATTACTAAGGCTTGGTGTCTTAGAGTAGAATTTTTGTTTATTTTGTTCTTCTTTTGCATGCTAAGTGACTTTAGTTCCGACTACCCAAGGATTGTGGGTTAGCCACTAATCCCCGTGGGACGATAACTTTTGGCATAATATTTCTCTATCTTGACAACGATACGTACGCTTGCGTAAATGTGTATCAAGTCAATGTACTATATTGGTGAGTGGATCATAACATCTGTAGCCCTTCTGAAACTCTGCATAACCCACAAAAATACACTTCTTTGCACGGGGATCAAGTTTGCTCCGTTGTGAATTTGGTATGTGGACATAAGCTGTACACCCAAACACTCGGGGCTCCAAATTAGGCATAGAGGGGATGGTTAAAAATGTATGAAGCTTTTGATAAGGATTCTGAAACTCAATTACCCGTGAAGGAGTACGGTTGATGAGATATGCTGCTAATTTCACTGCTTCTCCCCAATAGGATCGAGGTACATTCATGCCAAATAAGGAAGCACGAACAGCTTCCATCAACTGCCTGTTCTTCCGTTCTGCTAATCCATTCTGTTGAGGAGTATAAGAATTGGAGGTTTGATGACGAATTCCATGTGACCGGAAAAACTCAATCATAGGGCCATTCACAAACTCTCCACCATTGTCAGACTGAAACACTCTGATGGATTTTTGATACTGAGTTGCCACCATTTTGTGAAATTCGGTAAACATCCCAAATATATCACTCTTATTCTTCAGTAATGATACCCATGTCATGCAAGTACAATCATCAATAAACGTTACATAATATTGAGCTCCAGAGAGAAGGAATTTTCGCAGGACCCCAGACATCAGAGTAAATTTTCATAAAAGGAACATGACTTTTATTAAGACGTGGTGAATATGAAACACGGTGGCTCTTGCCCAGTTCACAAATATCACAATGGAAATCCAAATCACTGACAATACAAAACAAATGAGGTTTAAGATAAATAAAAGATAGATGACCTAAACGGCGATGCCATAACCATACTGCTTCCTTCGCATTCTCTACCCCATTGATTTGATTAGCTCGCCCCAAAAGATGCTTCTGGTTCTCTCCAGTCTCTGTCAGATCCAGGTAGTACAATTTCCCCTTCTAACACCATAACCAAGAATCCGCCAAGTCAGAATGTCCTGAAACACACAGAAAGACGGATAAAAGGTCACAATACATGCAAGAGCTAAAATAATTTGACCAACAGACAAGAGATTATAAGCTAGTGATGGAACAACTAAGACAGATTCAAGGGTTAAGGTATCAAATAAAGCAATAGAACCTTCTCCGGTGACCGGAGTTAGAGTACCATCAGCAGTAGAGACAACATTTTGAGGGGAATGTCTAGGGTTTTTCACAAGATTAGGGTCATTGGTCATATGATCAAATGTGCGCACCTATATCAATTATCCATGTATTATTCAAAGTAACCTTACCCTTCATATCTGATTGCGCTACATTAGCGGAGGCATTGCCTAGATGTTCTTCCTCTGTAGTAGCAATGACGGCCTTGCCCAGATTCTTTCGCGGTTTCTTGGCGAAGTCCCACCAATCAGGGTAACCAATCACTTCATAGCACCGCTCCTTGCTGTGACCTATAGTTCCCCACAAACAATGCACTTTCTGTTTGCATATGGATTTGGTTTACCTAGAGGACGACGTGGAGAAGGACCTGAGAAGCTTGGAGGAGGACTTGGTTTGAGTTGGATAGCCATAACAGAAGATTCGGTAGGTATTGAATGCCCCATAGCATGTTGCTCTGATTGCACCTTGCGAATGTAAGCATAGCTTTACTCCAAAGAGAATTTAGGTTCCTTGCGCAGGATTTCTCCATGCACCTGATCATACTCTGGGTCAAGTCCACTAAAAAACATGTGAACACGCATCCGGGACATCGCTGAGGTCTCTTGAACTACAGCTGCAACATTATCATTTTGAGAGGCCACCCTTTGATCAATCTCCTGGAACATCGCCACTAACTCATTATAGTAAGTAGGAATGGGCCATCCATTTTGCTTTACTTCAAAACACTTCTTGTTCAATTCAAAGATCCAGGTTTCATCATAATCATCATAAAAAGTTTTCTCTACAGCTTCCCAAATATCTTTTGCTGTAGGAAGACGAATATACATGTTCATAAGAGAGGACTCCATGGAGTCAATGAGCCAACTTTTCACCTTTTCATTGTCCGTGGCCCAAGCTTCATACTCTGCAAATTCATGGCGGGTTCAGCCTTCACTCCGGTCAGATAACCAACCTTCCCTCGTGCTCCAATGCGCATCCGCATGAGAGGAGCCCATATGGTGTAGTTGGATTCATTCAAGACAACACTTGTTGGGAACGCAGAGTTGTCTTGTTGGGTGGTGTAGTGGTGATGGATGACTTGTGAGGATGACACCATTGCCTTCTCGGGATTTGACTGTTTGCCTTCAATTACAGGTCCGACCATTGAGGAATTCGGGATTTTTGCAGGACTGGGTTTTCTAGGGTTTCAAGATGGATCTGATTTATTTATTTATTTATTTTCAAAAAAAAAAAGGTAGGGTTATGGTGGTTTGAAATTCAGAGATGGTTTGATTTCAATGGTGGTGGTACGCAGTGGTTTGTGGTTTTTTTTGGGATTCAGGATTCAAATAATGCAGTGCAAGTTCAAAGGATTGAACCTCCTCTTATACCAAGTTGAAAAGAATATTTCAATTCAGGGTTAATTCGATGATTCTATTCATCCCACAATGGGGGTATATATACAAGTACAAAGGAGTAGTCTAACTCTAATAGGAAACAATATTTCCATAATTACAGGATATCCTAATTAAATAAAATCCTAATTACATACAGATTTACAGCGATTTTACAGTTACATGTCACCTGAGTATGTCTTTGGAGGGACCTTCTCCGTAAAGTTCGATGTGTACAGTTTTGGAGTCTTAATGCTTGAAATCATAAGTGGTAGGAGAAACAATAAAAACTTCCACGATGATGATTGCGTGCTCACTTTAGCATGATATGTATGTCCCTTATTAAAATTTTTGTGTGATATACTGATATATGCTTCTTCTTTTTTGCGCTTTTTCTGATATGTCAATATTACTTCTGCTTCTGCAGACATGGGAGCTATGGAAAAAAGGTGCAGCGCTAGAGCTGATCGATCCAATACTAGGCAATTCCTGTGATGAGGATCAATTGTTAAGATGCATCCATGCCGGTCTGCTCTGTGTGGAAGAGAATGCAACCGATCGGTTGAACATGTCGGATCTCATATCTATGTTGACAAATAAAAGCGTGCCTTTACCTAAACCAACAAAGCCACCATTTTGTACAAAGAGAAATGTCTGATTTTGCTGCCCGTTAAAGCTACTAATCAACACACATCATATGCTGATTGTAGTTTATGTAATTGGCATCAAATATGTACTTACAACAAAGTGGGTCAGCGAAAATATGTTTTGGGGTTTATCGCGGCATTCCACTTTTTAACATTTTTTCATACTTCACTCCACTCCACTATTAAGCAATAAGAAGTGGAGTGCAAATGAAAACGAAGTGTCAAAAAACTCAAAATCACTACATTATGAAGTTAGTGTCTTTGAATTCTCTATTAATACCACTCAATTTTTTTTCTCCTGTTTTGTCGATGGGCTCAAATGAATAAAACCCAAATCAGCATGCAACAGGCCCAGTATGAAACTAAAAACTGATATTACAATTGAAGCTTCTGCTTTGTTTAAATTTATGTTTTTCAGAAACGATGCGATGCAATCTCAAGACCTACAATGAGCTAGAACTCATCAACAATGTACTAGTGCCTCTAAGGCTTTAACGTCCATCACAATCAGAAATGGTCAGATCATTTACAGATAAAATTTGTGGCTCCTTTTCAACTATACTACTGGTGACCGCATGCCTATCTGTAGAAAATGCTGGCTTTGTAGGTGCAGGTAATCGTGAGCTTTCATTTGTCAACGCGGAGAGCACATCTGACATGGTAGGTCGATTCGCTGCACTATCCTCCACGCATAGAAGACCAACTTGAACGCATCTTAACAGTTGATCTTCGTTAGTAGACGAATCAGCTAGTGTTGGATCCATTAGTTGTAGCCCTGCGCCTTCTTTCCACAACTCCCATGCCTGAAATTATCCAGATCATATTAGTTGATTTAGGATGACAGAATGATGGAATACTATAGCTATATAAAGTCATAAGTGTGCTGAGAGTTGTTTGACATACATATCCTACTAAATTGATGGCACGATCATCATTGTAGAAGCTATTGTTTCTCCTACCACTTATGATTTCAAGCACTAACACTCCAAAACTGTAGACATCGGATTTTGTAGAGAAAATTCCTTCCATTGCATACTCAGGAGGCATGTAACCACTACACCAGATAGAAATGAATTCTTTCTTTATCAGCATAAATCTACATATACCATGGCTAGCTACCAAAAGCAAAAGATAAGCACATGTTTATTTACCGTGTCCCAACAATCCTACTAGTATTTGCTTCCAGGTCATTAATGGAGAAAATCCTTGCCATACCAAAATCTGAAATTTTGGGGTTCATATTTTCATCAAGTAGTACGTTACTAGCTTTTAGATCTCTATGAATTACTCTTGTTCTTGAGAATTTGTGCAAATAAAGCAATCCTTGAGCGATTCCTTCAATTATGCTGAAACGCTTGCTCCAATCTAGAAAAACACCTCTGATTGAATCTGGTCAATATTCAGAGGTTCAAAATTAGATGACACAGAAATAGATGTATACAAAGAGAAAATGGCAAAAATTAGCTATGAATCTGGTCAATATGTTGAAAAAACTCATAGTCTACTGAAGTACCAAATAAAAGGTAGTCCAGACTTTTGTTTGGCATGTACTCATATATCAACATCCTCTCTTCACCGTGAATGCAGAATCCAAAAAGCTGGACAAGGTTTGTATGTTGAAGTTCATGTATGAGGATCAATTCATTCTTAAACTCTAGTGTTCCTTGCCCTGAACATTTTGAAAGCCTCTTCACAGCTACTTCTTGTCCCGTTGCCAATTTTCCCTGATAAATTAATCATATATCCATCATAATACGTTACTGGATCATCAAAAATCATATTTCTAATGAGTTTAATAGATGAAAAACTAAATGAAGACTACTACAAGTCTTAAGCTTCTAACATAGACAGAAAATAAATGACCTTATAAACAGGTCCAAAGCCCCCTTCTCCAAGCTTGTTTTCTTCAGCGAAGTTGATTGTGGCAGCCATTACAGATGCATAGCTAAATACGCTCAAGTCATGTCCCATCTTTCCATCATTTTGAAGTCCATTCAAATCAGTCGGCCTCCTAGGATTCCTGAAGTTAAGCAATTGATTCTGGTCGATCTCACCCTCACCTATTAAGAGGATTGAAATTTCAATTTGCAATCGTCAAAGATGTGAAGTTGGACCTGGCTAACAAGCGCACATCATGCTTAAGTAGAGTATATACCTGAAAGTTTAGATTTTCTTCCTCTTCTTCGTAGATAGCACAAGATGGAAAAGGCCATTATCACTAGAGCAGCACTAATAGCAACCCCAATCCAAATCCATTTATGCGTTGCACCTAGAGAGTAACCAATAATATTCTATTTGTTAAAGTGACAACTAATCAATGAGCTATATATTTAATTTTGACAAAGATTTAATTTCACTACATTCCATTTATATGCAGACATGCTAACAGAACGTGCATCAAGCTCAATTATTAGACAGAATTAGTGGAGCTTACCACTTTTGCTTGGTGGTGACTTTGGCGGTGGTGATTTTGTTGTTGGCATTAGCTTTGTCAAAACCAAATTGCTTGCATTACCAGGTTGAGTGCGGTCTTCAACGAACTCACAGTCCACACTCCAAAATCGGCATCCTGTCTGATTATCAAATAGAAAGTCGAATCCAAGGCAGTCACAGTCTTGCAAACAAGTATTGTTACAGTTAATACTAGTACCACTGTGACTTCCATTTGATACAAAGTTGAGCGAGTATGGGCATCTTGAAGTTGAACTCGAGGTGATTGGTTTAAAGGAACCTTTTTTTAGCCCAAATGGACTGCCGACATCTGCCATACAAGTGGTTGGCCGGCTAGTTGTCTGGCACCCTACTCCATCTGTGTTGTAGCCTCCACACTGATCTGCTCGTGCAATATCAATTCCCGATCCATAATAATTAAAAAGCTTCCCATAATAATTTAGAATCCATTCTGGTAACTCATATGGACCATCTTCAGAAGTGTAAGTGAGGTAGTCTTCATTCTCATTTGAAACAATGCTAAACTTGTAGCTAACCTTTGCATTCGGCAAAATGTTTTGGAATCTGTTGTTTGTAGCACTATAGTTTCCGCTTCTCCAATAAACCACCCCTTCTCTCCGAATTTCCAATTGGCGGGCAGTTGGGTCCCAATCTAGGATGAAAGGCCCCGGCGGTGGGTAGTTAACGGATGTCCATGATGTAAGAGACCAAATGTGCCCATTGCTACGGTTGACACCTAACTTCATGCCTGGTAAAAAGGTATCTGCTGGATAATCAAAACTTTGCCACCACACCTGCTTCGTTGATCCATCGGAGTTCAACTCTTGTAGGATAAAATTGCCAGAATCTGACAGAGTAGCCGCAACATTACTACTACTTTTTGGCGCGGAGCCAAGCACTATAGGAGGATCGCCACCGCCACCTTCGTTGTCTGTAATGATTTTTAATGTGTTGTTGGAGTCCAAGGTAAGAACTCCAAAAGGGTATAAAACAGGCGAGTCTCGGTTGCCAACCCAAGCCTTATTCGCACCACTTACATTGTACCGCCTAATATATAGATAGCTGTAGTTGGAACTTGAACTGAGGGGCAAGAAAAGCAAAGTGAACTTCCCAGTGGTGGAAACTAAAGCGCTTGAGGAATTGAGAGTGTCGCCTATTTTGAGTCTGTCCCCAATATTGTCTGCTGCAGCAGCAACATGACAATTCCACAAGCTTGAAAGAATGATCAGGAAGAAAATTAAGAGTTGATCAAACCTAAAACCATGGTTGATGATCAGAAGATACTTTTCTTTCTCCTGATGTTCTTGAAAACCAGCAAACATGATCATCACATTAACCATGATTAAGGTCAAGTATTGTCTACTGCCCAAAATGCCTTAGAAAATCATAATTTATAGTGCAATACCAATTATAAAAATGAAATCTATCTTCTACTTTCATGACGTGCCAAACAAGATGACGCAGTCGGAAGTAACCTGGGTTTACAAGCAATAAACCCTCAATAAGAAGCTTGTAAACCCTCAATAAGAATTCTGGAGTCCACTAGAGATAAATGAGAAAACTCTCAATCTATCTTCAACTTTCATGACGTGCCAAACAAGATGACGCAGTTGGAAGTAACCTGGGTTTACAAGCAATAAACCCTCAATAAGAAGCTTGTAAACCCTCAATAAGAATTCTGGAGTCCACTTGTAAACCCTCAATAAGAATTCTGGAGTCCACCAGAGATAAATGAGAAAACTCTCAATTTGATTGATAATTTGACGAAAGATAAGTTCTGCAAGCATTTAAGGTTGCTTATATATATATGGGAAAAGAAACTCTAGGGCGACTAAGAATGAAACCTACAAAACAAATCCAAAACAAATTAGAAAACCGAAAATTCTGAAAAATAGTAAATTGCAGTTTTGAGGCCCGAAACGATCCCGAAAGCCCGAAAAAGCCCACATGTCGTGGCAAAGCCCACACGGGTGGTTTTTGATTCTATTGGAGTAAGTGAATTATTTCTGAATGATTGCAAGGATAAGCAATAGAAAAGTTTGTTTTCTTGTACTATTTAAATTAAATTGACATTGTATTGTGTGACTATCTTTAAACTTCTCTTCAATGCTAGGAAAGGTTTTTGAAAACATTGATAAGTGATCAATTTGGGAAGCCAATTCCAACTCTGAACTAGGTTTGCATCATATACTTTGTTTCGAGTGAAGTACGCACGTCAGTGTTAATCGGATAATTTTAAACTGACTTAATGGACTTTGGCTCATTGCCAACCCAAGTGTATCTTCTTTTTCTTTTCTTTTTTTCTTTTTTTTTTTTTTGAAATCCCCAAGTGTATTTTCTTTGTTCATTTAAGATTTTAGAGGACTCCCTTTTCTTGTGATTCCTCCCTGTCCTAGCTTTTACAGATAATAACTTTTGAAAATGTTGAAAAGGTGCATTTATTGCTAGGATTTAGTAATTATATGTTGACTTTTAATCAAGGAGGAATATATTCCTCTCATTGTATCCCTTTTCGGTACCCATTTTTGTCAAACACCTCCTTTGCTTGGATATAGGTAGCTTGATTAGTTTGACTTAATTGGAGCAGATCTTGTTGGTTGTGTTTCTCAATATAGATGGCCTTTTTTTCCCCCTTTCCAAAGTCATCTTGAGGCTGGAATTTAACAGGGATTGGGCTGTTTTTACATGTACTAGAGTATAACTGCTAGCTTAATCAATTTGCCCATTGTATATAATATGGTACTGCCGATGTTGTTACATGGTCATTGGGAATTTATGGTGAGGACTTCATTTTCAGATATATAAAGACTACAAGATCAAAGTGAACCAAAAGGGTATGAGCCTCTGTTTGGTCTAAAGTTACAACACCAACTTTAATTCGACTATTAGCAGCTTACCTTGTATTAATTTGAGCTACACTTGAGCCTTACATGAATGTTTGGTCTAAAGGTATGAGCCTCTATTTTGTTCCTGGCGTCATTCCCTTTCCGAAAAGGTATAACAATCACGATTCGGACATCGAATGTCAAATTTGCAGCAAACCGGGTTTTCCTTTTTCACAATCGAGCTATTCTTCAATCCTTGTCGCCAACCGTTCTACATCACAAGAAAAATAAATTTTAGTCAGACAATAAAAAATAAAAAAATTAAAAGAAAATAGGACAAAAATTAAGGTGACAGGTTGTCTTTTGGATTAGTTAGATTGCAATATTCTTAGAAGACTTTGGCTCTATGAGAGATTCCTGGAAAATGCAATAGAAGACTTTGACTCATCACTCTAAGATCCCATGGAATAAATTTTAGTCATCTCTCTTGAACGTGTGTTGAATTTGAAT
This sequence comes from Rosa rugosa, assembly GCF_958449725.1. Taxonomy (NCBI): domain Eukaryota; kingdom Viridiplantae; phylum Streptophyta; class Magnoliopsida; order Rosales; family Rosaceae; genus Rosa; species Rosa rugosa. Next base: position 56,532,540 of record NC_084821.1, on the reverse strand, counting down.
GTTGGTGTTTGTATATTGATCAAGCAAAACATTACAAGATACAGACTATATAAAGTGGAAGACATAACAAGCCAATGACCAATGGGTCAAGGTCGACTGTGAACATTACCACAAATCACTCCTAAGTCCTAACTATGAGCCATAAAACTAGGACCTAGAAGTAAGGAAGACTTTACTACATAACTATAGAGTGAGGAGGAGCCTTAAAACAAGGAAGACTGAAGACTTCTAAACCAGGTAGAGTATGGGAGAAGGTAACCTCTAATTCAGTAGCTTCTAATTATGCCCCTCAAGAGGAATCAAGGGAGCTCCTTGAGCCAAGCTTGGACAGCAGGCACTCAAACTTAGCGGAAGCGAGAATCTTGGTAAAATTGTCTGCCAGTTGATCACATGATCGTGTGTACACTGTTTCAATAAGTTTAGACTGAACCAGATCTCGAACAATGCATGTGACAATCAACCTCAATATGTTTGGCGCGTTCATGGAAGACTGGATTGGCTGCGATATGCATGGCAGCCTGGTTGTCACAATGTAGCTAGAGATATGGGCGCAGTGCACACAATGCCTAAGTCACCCAATAATGTCTTTAACCATATGAGTTCACAAGCTATATATGGATGCCATTGCACGATACTCAGCTTTGGCACTAGAACGAGCAACCACAGTTTGTTTCTTACTTTTCCAAGTAACTTGGTTGCCTCCAATGAAAGTACGTACAGTACTTTCGATCAATGGCATTAGCTGCCCAGTCAGAGTCTGAGTAGCCTACAAGGTTGAAGTGACCATTGTTCTTCATAACAATTCCTTGATCAACTGTGGTCTTTAAGTAGTGAAGAATCCTTTTGACAATCTGTGGATGATGAGTGGTAGGGGAGTGCATGAATTGACTGACCAAACTCACAGCACAAGTGAGGTCTAGTCTTGAAATGGTAAGATAGATGAGCTTACTGACAAGGCGTTGTTAAACATAAATTTCTGAGAAAGGTTCTCCTTCAACATCTATTTTAAGTCTGCTACTAAGAGGAGTGCGTGCAGGCTTACTATCCATCATTCCTGTCTTATCAAGAAGATCAACAACATATTTGCATTGATTTAAGAACATACAATTTGAGGATTGATCCATTTCAATTCCAAGAAATTACTTCAATGGTCTAAGATCTTTGATGGCAAAGGTATTGTGCAAGGCTGACTTGAGAGACTTAATCTCATCCATATTGTCTCCAGTGATGATTAAGTCATCCACATACACTAGAACAACCAACTTGCCAGCCTTGCCATTTCGAACAAACAAGGAGGAGTCTGACTTGGCTTGAAGCTTGGGGCAAGAAGAACCAAACAATAAAATAACATGGCCGGTATTTAAACTTATTGCCCTAAGGGTTGGAGATAATAGAAATTATAGCATTTACTATTTACATGAATAGTGATTATCGGGGGCTAAAACAGCTGGAGATGGCCTTACATGTAGGGCTGGCATTTTGGGCCGAAGCAACCGAACCAGCCGCATTTCGAACCGGCCCGAACGGATTTGGGCCGAAAATTCGGCCTCCCGACTTACCGTATAGCTTCCTTCGGCTCGGCTATCGTCGGTATACCGTACCGACCGTATGTATGCGTATTACCGAATAAATACACCAAAATGTAGCAAGAGGCAAGGTTCGAAACCCCAACCTCCTGCCGGAAAGCTCCGCTCCCAACCACTGAGCACGAGCTATCCTTAGTAATCTATGTGCAAATATTATATTTATTACATCTTCAACTCCAACATACCAAATAATTCCGAAAATAGATAAAATGTAAGGGGGCTGATTCGAACCACTGACCCCTTGTAAAGAGGTTGTGCTCTCAACCACTCGATCACAAGCCCTTCTCGATACATGATGTACAAAAACTATATTTATTACATCTCCAACATAAAAGAGGCCCACGAGGACCACAAGTCCACAACCCCTAGTTTACTTTTCTCACTTAACTTAATTCCTCCCACTCCCATCTTCGTCTTTTCTCTTTCCTCTCTGCTCTGTTCTCTCTCTCTTCTTTTAGAAAATTTTCTTCCTCTTTTTAGCTTAGCCTGGGCTTTCTCTTCTTCTTTCTGGGCTTAATAGTTACTTTTATTCTTTGGTATTGCGCTGCTGAGTCTCAGCCTGTGAAGATCTTCTTGCTGTATTCTTCCTCTTGTTTTTTGCTGATAGAAGCCCTGCATGTTCTGAACCTGTGAAGATATCGTTTATTTATTTCCACCTGAGAATCCAAAACAGTAATCGAAGACTCAATTGCATCTATTATAAAGATTTGTGAAGAACCCCAAATTTTGAAACCCTGCTTCTTCAAAATTTGGGGCTTGGCAGAAGATTTGCAGAGTTCTTCACTATGTTCTTGAAGGCTTAATTGCATTCGGTAGAAGCCCAATACCGAAATAAACCAACCGAAAATTCGGTACACCGATCTTTCGGTTTGAGCCCTTGACGGTTCGGTAACGGTAGCGAATTTGACTTACCGAGCAACTTCGGTTCGGTAGCGGTAGGCTCAAATTATGCTCGGTTTTTAGCCGAATCCAGCCCTTACTTTCAGTTACGTGTCTAGACAGAGCTATTTCGAGAGAGAAACAACTATTACTCAGTAGTGCAGAGTCGCGTGAAAATCATATGGCCCCACCAAAATAGTCTGAGTATACAATTCAGAGTACCTAAGACGTTGCCGTCTTTGAGAAGTCAAAAAGTCTTCCATGAACTTTCTACTGAAACTCCGACTTGTTTATTTTATTTGAAATCATTGATTTTTCAAATAATTAAGGCACCCTTGACCCTCCATACCTCACCTTAATTTACTGGTCATTCATGGTTAACAGCATTCCAATGATCAACTTATTGTGCTTGCTCATCAGTTTCTCAAGCTTCTGGACTTGTCATGGTGCAGCAGCACTGTTCATTGGAGACACGCTTAATCCAGGGGAGGCCCTCAATTCCTCGAGCTTTATGGTCTCCGCTTCGGGGGAGTTTACGTTGGGATTCAACTCCGGCTACCTCATTCTGAGGTGCAAGAACTATACGGTTTGGGTTGCCAACCTGCACGCTCCGATTTCAGACCCTTCGTCGGCGCTTCTCACCTTGGACAAGAACAAAACTGTCCTGCAAATTACCTTGAAAGGCAAGAATCCCATCGTTCTTTACTCCTCTTCTTATGATAATAGTATCAATAATGTTGTGTGGCTACCCTGTTAGATTCTGGCAATTTAGTCCTACGAGAGGTGAATCAGGACGTTTCAAACTCTCCGTTGTGGCAAAGCTTTGATGGTCCTAATGTGGCTCTTAGGCCGAGGATGAAATTAGGTTTACGTGATGGTCTAACCGGCAACACTATGTCGATTTGGAGTTGGCGGGAAAGTCAGAACAGCCCGGGGCCAAGGTCTTTCAGCCTTTATTGGGATTCCGGCACACGCCAATTGCAAGTTAGAAGAAACGGGGATCTTTGGTGGACTAGCGAACCATACGAGTATGCTCATTTCCGTAATAAATCCAAGGTCTACAATTTTAGCGTGGTTTCATATGAGAATGGAGACTACTTCAATTACACTGTCGTTGGTGATCCAAATGGCAGATAAGCCTGGGTGCTAGACACAGGTGGGGAGCTTTATGATGTTATCTATAACATTTCTATTGCATCAGCAGGTCACTGTGATGGCTATAACACCGATGGCCATAACGGCTATATCCCCGATAGTGGGACATGCCAGAGATGGAGTGGGCGGGCCACTCTTTATTGTCCTGTTGCAGCATCCTCTGGTGCATCTATGCAGCAGCTACAAAGGCGCTCCTTTAGACCAATCAGTATGAACAAGTCTATCAATTCAACATGGAAGGAGACAAATTCAAGTCGATATGGGATTTATGAATGTATGGCTACTTGTTGGATGGACAGTCATGGACTGTGACTGCCTTGGTTTCGAATATCTCTTTGATAATCAGACTCGATGTCGATTTTGGAGTGTAAAGTATTCTCAGGTCCTTGAAGATCCGGATAGCTCTGCAACTAAATATATTATACCAGGACTAGTCCCTACATATAAACTGCATTGTCGAAGAAACATTAATGGTTAGTCTACTTAACTAGTTATGCATAATGATGTAACTAAAATATACAGCTATATAGATAATAGTTTGTCGCTGTAGATGCATCACATAAGTGGATATGGATTGGTATTGCAATTGCTGCTGTTCTTCTGGCGCTGGTGCTTTGCAGCCTCTGCTATACCTAATACGGAAAAGAAAACTTGCAGGTATTAGTTTCTTTAAAGATTATTATGTACACCTGTTTTTTGATGTTGCTTTTGCGAATAGAAATGATAATTATCTGCATTAATCTTAATAGGTGAGAACCAAACAAATATCCAGGATATGCTGAACATCATGAAATCTAATAAACCTACTGATGCTAATGGGCTTCAAAATGATGGAAAGAGGGGACAAGATTTAAGTGTATTTAGTTATGCATCTATTATAGCTGCCACTTGCAACTTCTCTAATGAAAATAAGCTCGGAGAAGGGGGTTTTGGACCTGTTTATAACGTAAGGCTTTGAATAATGCAAGTGAATCATTATTTGAAAAGCTATATGGTTATTACTTCTTCTTTTGCGAACATTATATATTCAGGGGAAATTGGTGACTGGACAAGAAGTAGCAGTGAAAAGGCTTTCAAAACGTTCAGGGTAGGGAATATATGAGTTTAAGAATGAATTGATACTTATATATGAACTCCAGCATACAAACCTTGTTCAGCTGTTTGGATTTTGCATTCATGGTGAAGAGAGGATGTTGATATATGAGTACATGCCAAACAAAAGCTTGGACTACTTTTTATTTGGTTGTTACCTTAATCTAACTCCTTGCTTAATTACTTAATTCCATTTATCTATTTGTCATCTGATTTAATCCAATTGTACCAATTGGACAGATTCAACTAGATGCCAGCAATTAGACTGGAACAACCGTTTTAGCATAATTGAAGGAATTGCTCAAGGTTTACTTTACTTGCACAAATATTCCAGAATGAGAGTAATTCATAGAGATTTGAAAGCTAGTAATGTTCTACTTGATGAAAGCATGAACCCCAAAATTTCCGATTTTGGAATGGCAAGGATTTTCACGAATGATGAACAAGAAGCAAATACTATGAAAATTGTTGGGACACGGTAAGCAAACAGTTCTGATATTTTGCTTTTGGTTGTTAAGCATCCATTTGTTAATGTAGTTGTACTAACATAGTCTTCTTCTCCTTTTGGTGCAGTGGATATATGTCCCCTGAGTATATTATGGGGCGGGGGAATTTTCCATAAAATCTAATGTCTATAGTTTCGGTGTGTTGATGCTTGAAATCCTAAGTGTTAGAAGAAACAACAGCTTCTACAATGATGATCGCGCCCTCAATTTAGTTGGTTATGTATGTCAAACAAATCTTTGTTCTTCTTGTAGGGGTGGCGAGTTCAGTGATTATAAAATTCTAAACGAATGTGGTCTTGTTTCAGGCATGGGCGTTATGGAAAGAAGGTGTAGGACTAGAACTATTGGATCCAACACTTGGCGATTCATGTGATAAAGATCATTTGTTGAGGTGCATCTATGTTGGTTTGCTCTGCGTAGAGGAAAATGCAGCCAGTCGACCAAAGATGTTAAATGTGATATCTATGCTGACTAATGAAAGCATGTCACTGCCAGTACCTACAAAACCAACATTTTGTACAAAAAGAAATGTCATCACAACTACTGTAGGTGGAAACGGACCGGAAGTGGTGGTATCGGTAAATGGTATCTCCAATTCTGATTTTGATGGACGTTAAATTTACTACCAAGCAAATCGCCACACTTTCTCCTCTAGAATATAAGTGGTTATGAGCTTCGAAGTATGATGATTTTTAGTCGAAAAAAGTTTGAGATGGTTATGTTTTCTTCTGTTAACAAAATGTAATCTATGTTTTCGACAGTATTTTTGGCTGAAGTATTTATAATTTCTTATTTCATCCGTCTACTCCTGATATTGAGTTGATTATGGTCATTTGGTTTCTAAGGGTCAATGATAGTAGTGATATACTGTGAAACTCTTTCAAAATGTATTCAAAAAAAATTAGTTTAAGCTCGTAATAATTTTTCCGTACTAGATTTTGATCCGATGACAAAAGTGAGGCACTGAGGTGTAACAATTTGAGTTGTTATCGTTGTCTCATTCCAAGCACAGTAGTACATGTTTACAGTTCAATTACGTTTCCTAAAAGAGAATGGAAATGATTCAGAGAGTCGAGACATCAATTCCATAGATGTACCGACGTCGTTTAGATGGTAATTGAGCCATTATACTATCTCTTACATCCCGGCCCAAATATAAAAATAATCCCAATCAGAATCCACCGGCTTCAGGATCTGACGACCCAGTCTCCATGGTACTCCGCATTCATGGTTTAAGGGTAAATGTAGTGCCTGTGTAGTCTTGTACCATCCCATATATCCTAAGACGAACCAGAGTGACTCGTAACAGATATCAAAATTGTGAACTTTAGGCTAGAATCATCCAAAAAAATTTAACTTTATTTGTTAAACTAGTTTTCTCACAATTATTTCTTGCTTTTCTGAGCGGGCATACCAGGTTCTTAGGTTTATCTGATTGTTCTTACACTATTACATACTAAACTGGTGGGCTAATTACCTGGTGGCTTGGGATAGCATAGGGTAGGATGCCGCGGAATCCATTGACGGTGAGAATGTCCGGCTAAGACACGTCTGTTAAATACGTTAACCTCTCAACGCATCGTAAAATTTCCCCACTGACACAGTGATCTACTTCAACTTCACTAGTACAAAGTTCAAAACTTATTCTATAAGGGTGGACCTGGAAACACAGATGGGAATATGATTATGATAGTTATAAGCTTGTAATGCCCATTAGAATTAGGTTCAGTGAAGTTGTTACAGTTAAACAGCCACATATTACTCTTATCACCAAGTTTCCTCTGGAGAAAAGAATGTGCCACAACTAATGACAGGGTCCAAGGCCAAGATTTCATTACCAACTGAGCAACGGCCATTGGGGAAACTTGGTTATGGTAATAACATTCTAACCAAAGTACTAAAACACTTGGATGTACAAAACATTGCGGCACAACAAGCATAAATCAAACCGAAAACTACCACTTTCTCACCCATCTCAATACTAGTTGATGAGCTAGAACCCGTATGCAATATTTAAGTACCTCTAACGTGCAACTAAATTAGAAATGGTCAAACCATTTACTGATAAAATTTCTGGTTCCGTCCCGACTATACCAGCAATAGGCGCATTCCTTTCTGCCGAAAATGCAGGCTTTGTAGGTGCAGGTAATGGCAAGCTTTCAGATATCAACAGAGATATTGCATCTGACATCGTAGGTCGATTGGCTGCATTATCCTCAACACATAGCAGACCAACATGGACGCATCTTAACAGTTGATCCGTATTGAATGATATGCCTAGTGTTGTATCCATTAAATTTAGCCCTGCACCTTCTTTCCATAACTTCCATGCCTGAAATTAACAAGATTAGTTTATATCAGTTCCGTATCTCACTGATACAATCATTACTGCTGAGATTTGTTTAACATCCTACTAAATTGAGCCCACGATCGTCATTGTAGAATCTGTTGTTTTTCCTACCGCTTATGATTTCAGAATGTGGAAAAAAATCCTTCCATGGCATACTCAGGAGGCATAACCACTACAAAAAATGGAAAATATGCAAGAAGGGATTCTGTTAACGTTTAGCCATGATATGTAAAAGTACATGCTCGGCAACCAAGAGCAAAAGACAAGTATTGTTTACTTACCGAGTCCCAACAATCCTACTAGTATTTGCTTCTAATTCGTTATGCGCAAAAATCCTTGCCATACCAAAATCAGAAATTTTTGGATTCATATTTTGATCAAGTAGATTGTTACTGGCTTTTAGATCTTTGTGAACTACTCTCTTTCTTGAGTATTTGTGCAAAGAAAGAAAACCTTGAGCAATTCCTTCAATTATGCTGAAACGCCTATTCCAATCTAGAAGAACGCCTCTGGTTGAATCTGGCCAATATGTAAAGAAATTTAGAAATTAAGTAATACAGATATATACAAGAAGATTCAGAATGGACCTTCATGTTTGCGCACTTTCTCCTACAACTGCAGTTCAATGCTAAGGGCCATCTACTTTTTAGGTCCTCATTCAAGGATAATCATGGTCAAATATCAGCCAAGTCAGGAGTTATTCAGCCATTCAAATTACTGTTATCTGCATTCCACTTTCATCAGACAAATTGACTCTGATTATCTGCACAAATGGGATGACCAATAACATGGCTGATTCTTGTAAGTAAAATCCTTGAAGAGTGACCTAATGAATGGATGGTTTTAATTATTGAACTACATAGTTAGTAGCTAAATGGCGGTCCACCCTTGATTCTTCATGCAGAACAAAAGAAACAATTACCAAATTGTCTACTAGTTTACCAAATAAAAAGTAGTCTAAACTCTTGTTTGGCATGTACTCATATATCAAGATCCTCTCTTCACCATGAATGCAATCAAAATCCATAAAGCTGAACAAGGTTTGTATGTTGAAGTTCATATATGAGGATCAATTCATTCTTAAACTCTAAAGTTCCTTGCCCGGAACATTTTGAGAGCCTCTTCACTGCTATTTCTTGTCCCATCACTAGTTTTCCCTGAAAAATTTATCATAATACATAAAGGTCACTGGAGTCATCAAAAATTATATTTTTCATGAGTTGTCTAACGATTAAAGAGAAAATTATGACATTTCTCGGCTACTTATATAAATTTAATAGAAAATTAGAAAAAAACCCAAAAAATGAAGCTCCTATTAAGAAAAACCCATTCTTATATTTTCTTTTAATTTACACCCATTCACTTAATTAAACCTTCCTTATAGGTTTTAAGTCTATAATTAAGTTTTTTTGCGTTTTTTTAGTTTGACTATTTTACCCTTCTGATTGAATAAGGAAAATATTCCTCAAATATAGCTTTTTTTTTTTTTTTTTTGAATTTAAATATGGCATCAGTTATAAATACAAATTAGAATTTAATACAATCAATTTATTTTTCCTTATTTAAAAATGATTAATTGCCTTAATTATTGTATATCTCTTCCTTTCTGATTTGATCTATATATTTGCCATTTTTTAGTACATATGTTTGTGTAGATATTCCTATTATTAGATATCTCAACGTGATTAATCGCCTTAATTATAGTATATATATAAGTGATGCCATATTTTAGGAGATATGTTTGTGTAGATATTCCTTATTTAAAAAGATTGATTGCCTTAATTATTGTATATCTCTTCCTTTCAGATTTGATCTATATATTTGCTAATTTTTAGTAGATATGTTTGTGTAGATATTCCTATTAGATTTAGTAGATTTCTCAACGTGATTAAACTTTTTTTTGTGGAGATATTCCTATTATTAGATAGCACCTAAACTCTAGGTGGGAGTATTCTTTAGCCATCAAGAACTTGTAGAATCTATTGAGAAACAATAAGAAGAAAAAGAAACATGCAATCAAGAACTTGTAGTCTATTATACCTATTCAATAACATAAACCCTAAAAACTCACAAAACAAATATCTCTTCGTCAGGAAGACACACACCTATTGAATAGGTAGCAAACACAATGCTCACCAACCGTGCCAATCGAATTAAAGGGATATGCAGTTGAACAAAGGCAACCCACCAACCTCTGATTGTGCGATCCATTTATATCACAATCACAATTTGAAATCAAAAACATAATCGCATGATTGTGGAGAAGGTAGCACCTAAACTGTAGGTGGGAGTATTCTTTAGCCATCAAGAACTTGTAGAATCTATTGAGAAACAATAAGAGGAAAAAGAAACATGCAATCAAGAACTTGTAGAGTCTATTATACCTATTCAATCGCATAAACCCTGAAAAATCACAAAACAAATACCTCTCCGTCAAGAAGACACACCTATTGAATAGGTAGCAAACACAATGCTCATCAACCATGCCAATTGGATTAAAGGGATATGCAGTTGAACAAAGGCAACCCACCAACCTCTGATTGTGTGATCCATTTATATCACAATCACAATTTGAAATCAAAAACATAATCTCATGATTGTGGAGATATTGATACCGGCTTTGAATGTAGCTAGAGATTAGGCTTTTGAATGTGGAGATTACATAACCTCCAACCCAGAGGAGAGTTTTCAATTGTTGGAATCAAGGGTTGAGTAATTCCATCGGCAGCAAGACTGGATTTTAATATTAATGGTGAATGGGGAATTTGATAGTGGCAGCTTTAGTAATTCTTAAAACCATTGAGTTTTAATATTTATCCTATTTAATAGGTTTTTTTATTTTGAATAAACCTAATTAATTGGTTTGGGTGTATATTAAAACACTATTATGGATGGGTTTATTCTAAAAGGAGTGTGTGAATTTGGGTGTAGAATCAAATTCCCCTAAATTTAAAGAAAGTAATAAAATGCACACTAAACCCTTGATTAATACCTTATAAACAGGTCCAAATCCCCCTTCTCCAAGCTTGTTTTCTTCAGAGAAGTTGCATGTGGCCTCCAGCACAGATGTAAAACTAAATACGCTTAAACCATGACCCACCCTTCCATCATTTTGAAGTCCATCACACCAGCAGGTCCATTAGAATTCATGTATGAGTTGCATACATGGCAGGTCCGCTGCTTTTGATGCGCAGGATAGTTAGATAGCTGTAGTTGGAGTGGGAAGCGTTCACCCAGAAAAGCAAAGTGAACTTACCAGAGGCAGAAACTAAGGCACTAGAGGAATTGAGAGTGTCGCCTACTTTCAGTGTGTGCCCAATATTGTCAGGTGCAGCAGCAGCATGAGAAGTTCACAAGCTTGAAAGGATAATGAGGAAGAAGTAAAAGGTGATCAAACCTACACGTACACATGATTGATGATCACAAGTAATCAACCATGAAAATTTGATAAACATGATGCCTATCTAATCACTCCTAAGGTCAAGTGCTGTACTGGTAGAAACACAAGAATCTGATGCAGAACAGATGGCAACTAAATTTGAAGAGCAGTTAGATCGTGTTAAAGGAGGAAAACGAAAAGTGACTAGTAGACGCGAAACAGCTTCTCGGAGTCTGATTGGAACGCACCATACCTTTCCGGAAAGGGAATCGGGCCAGAAATCAAACTAGTGGCTATGCCACAACGTGTGACCTTTTTCGGGCTTTCGGGGTCGTTTAGGGCCTCAAAAATGCGTTTTTCTATTTTTACCCGTTTTAGGTTTTCCTAGTTATTTTCGGGTTGTTTTCGTTTTTACCCATGGGCTTTAGGGTTTCATTGTTAGTCGCCCTAGGGTTTATTTTCTCTTATTTAAGCCGCCTTAAGCGACGGCAAACCTATCTATTATCTTTTATCAATAAATTTGAGATTATTCTCTTTTATCTCTGGTGGACTCCAGAATCTTTGCTTAGGTTTATTGCTGGTAAACCTAGTTTATCAATCCGATCAAATCCGTCTGCGTCAGAATCTATCCTAGGTATCTTCAGGGAAAGAACATCTGTAATTTTTATTAATGAAGAAAAGATAACATATTTTCTATCAGACAATTGAATAGGGACAAGTGTTTCCTGGACAATAGTGCATTCTTGGAAGACTTTTGAGCCACTTAAATATTTTGACAGACTGAGTAGGCTATATATGATATTTCTGCCTGCCTGCACATGGAAGACTGTAGATCCCATGTAATACTTTTTAAACTTCAAGGTCAAGGGTCAACTCAACTCTATGAAAGACCCTAACAACACTCCAAATACTATATGCTAAATTTTCTAGGTACCTGGGACATTCATCAACTGCTTTTGCTAAATATTCTGGCAAGATTATGAAACGCAGGTTCAGCATTATTTAGTACAGGCAGGGCTCATGTATCGGGCCTGTGGACTTTGTGCTTCACCCCCAAGTTCAACAAGTATCGCTATACAACTACTTCTACATCGTAAATTGGGCTTGCATTTGCAATCCCTTAAACTTGATAGAAGTGTTCTGAATAAAAAGTGTGTGTGTGTCTATAAATAAATAAATGAATATATACACACACACGTATGTGTGTGTTTATATATTTATATATATTCTTTCCTGGTAATTTAATTACCAGATCCTTGAGTTCTCAAGGCTCTGGGACTTGGTTTTCTGTTTAGGGTAATAGGGGCTGGGCTGCATATGCATCTCACCAGGGTCAAACATTAGCTTACAACTATATATGATACACATGAAGATTCTGCATCTTACAACATATACGTCACCTGAATTTAAATAGAGTCGTCCTAATTCCAGACTGAAATAATAGTTGTAAGTTCTGAAAAAATAAGTTAAACATTTGCAGATATTTGAAAGAAGAAAGATTCAATTAATAATCCATAAACCACATTAGTTTATAAAAAGTTTCAGTCCAAGGATATAGATAGATGTCTTTCTATGCATCAATCATTACAAATTTTATGTCAAGAAGGCACTCATATTCAGATATGAAGAACATGACACTTGATCATGTCAACGTGGTTCAACGACAGAGAAAGATCACTTGTTTATGAATTCAATAATGAATCACTAAATAGACATATCTTTTCAGAAAAAGAAAAATATCATACTCAGTTGGGAAAGGTGAATATCTATACCGGGGTTATCACATACAGATTCTGTATCTTTCCATCTTTTTATTCAACCCCACAACCTTTTTCTGAGACCAACTTTACTTCAAAAATCTGACTTTGGGTTTGAAAATTTTTACCATAGTGATTATGATAATGCTTGCCTTACAGCTGCACGGGGCAAAATAGTGTGTGTGTGGCTCCTAAACCATTCTATTAGAACCATAGGAGACATTTTGCAGAAAGCTCATGTTTATAGTTTTGGAATGTGATTTCTAGAAATGGCAGGATTCACCAATACATACTTCCCTTTGTGGAATCCGGAGAAACTATGATTGAGTGTAAATTAAGGATGTGGTGAGTATTGTAAGAAAATATCCAAGAAGATGATGATTTTTTCTCTGGTGTATACCTGCCTGCCCCCCCCCCCCCCCCCCCCCAGGTGTTGTAGAAACACTCAAGGGTAGTTGAAGTTCTGAAAATGCCTCCAAGTCCAAACCTTTCTTGTGTCCACAAGAGATGCCAATGGAGGATCCACCCAAGAAGACAGATCATTAAAAGATATCTACCCAGCCACATAGCAGAAACCATATACTAATTAAGTGTTTATTTACTCTTGTAATAGATACTACTGTAGGCTCTATGTAATGAAAATTATATAGTTCTTCAGTTCCAAAGAGGAAGTTTCAAGGAAGTTCATGATTTATAAAGCAGTCTTTTATATACAGTAGAAAGTAGAAACACAAAGAAGTTCATTTGCCAAATTTTTGAAACACATCAATAGTTACTCATTCTAGCTTGATAGGAAGTTGCCTCTCACTTGACAGCAGCAAAGTTTAAAGAGAGGAAGTATAACATCTCTGACTTGGCTCCATTTTCAGTTTTGATTATTGGTGTGATCTTCACAGGATTATTCCGGATTCCACCTTGTGAGCAATGACTCTTCAACAGTATATATCTCCATACATGATGGAGAGTCTGCAATATGACCAACTTGCTGATATCAAGAACTAGCAATGACTTCACAACACGTCCAGTGACCTGAGTAGTGCAATGTATAATTCTGGGCATGGCATCCCAATTTTTCACTCTAAGATGAGAATAAGTCTTATAAGAATACTGCTCTTCAGAATTTCACGCAATGCCAAGCTGGTTATCATTCTTGGGGAACTTATCTTCAACTTTGTTTAGGCCTTTTACAGAATAGCATAGATAAAAGGCCTCCTCCATACTCAACTAAAACACTGCTAATCTTTCTCCATTGTAATGATGGCTCTCGGTCAAAGCACCCCATTAATCTCATTAGTTTGTTCTGCTTCCACCGTGAAAAGTACACTGCACAGACATAGCAATCCTTAAGAACCCGATCGCCTTAGATGAGCCTGAAGCTGCAATACTGTTTGAGCCCTTCCCTTTCCATCTAGACCCCATTAGACTCTGCAAGAACATCAAACAGCTACAACATTTCAGACCCACGACTTCCTTTTTCTTTTCTGTTTTCTTTTTATCTTTAAGAGTATAGTAAATTGAAACAAATGCTATTGATTCAAAGTTTCAAACAACCACGAACCACCAACCCCGTTTTCATATTCAAATCAATAACAACTAATAAACAGAGTTAACCAAATACAGAATAGAGGAAACTGCAAACAGTAGCACAGCATTTACTATCAGTTGTGAAGAAAGAGGGCATCAAAGTTAAGAGCTTTAGGCTGAAATCGTTCAAAGATTGGAACTTTATTTATTAATTTAGTTTCTCCTTGGGTATTACATTTGATATTTCTGGAGCAGAATAGAACAAAAGCTGATACCTTGTCGGGTTGGGATAGGATGCGGGCGACTCCAGTGAGGGAAGCATAGACGGTGAGAGTGTGAGACTGTCCGGCCACTCGCAGCTTTCAAATGTTCAGAAAGAGATCACTTGTACACTTCTACCTCTACTTCACTGACTCTGTTGGGAGCGTTGTACTTTACTTGAAAGTCAAACTTGTTTGACCAAAATAATAATAAGTGCCGGAGAGAGGAAATATTCTAGATTATATTCATCGACCAAAAAAAAATTCAGGATTAGAAACGTAACCAAAAAAAAAAAAAACTTATAAGGACCGGCTTACATCCATGTGTACTGAATTCTTTTGAAATAAAACCCAACACTTAATTGGTATAAGTGGTTAAGTTGAGATAATATCAGTGTAATGGTAAGGCACAAACTACTTTTATCACCGTTTCACAATTTATTCATATGAGGACAAAAAGTAATATTCAAAAGGTTTTGACATTTTGCTTTATTTAAACATTGATGGAAAAACTCTAACTTTAGGCACACGTGTCACGTGAAATAACATATCTTCTAATTTTCATTTGAAAAATCCAATGATATTGTCACGCCCCGAATTTTGAATAATCAATTCAAAGTCCGAAACATGAATAATAACAAATTACAAATAACGTCCTGAAATTTTTTCTCACAAACAACCACACTTCACACCTCTCAATATCACAATAAACCAAATCCTCAAATTTTTTTATTACAGCACACTCTCACCAAATCAAATTGTAAGGCTCAAATGAGCTTAACTCACCTCACTATTACAATTGCTGTAAATCTATAACAAATACTCTAACCCGCACGATCACCGCCTTGATTCTCCTGACCTGCAGGATTACCCGCTACACAATTTGAATAGTGTACCGGGATTGCAACAACACCAAACCCGGTAAGCTTTTGACAGCTCGTATGAGTAAACAAGAAATGAACGGTTGATTTATTAAATCATATTTCTTTTAACTCAAGCAAAACAACCAACAATCACAACAACCACAAAGCAATCCACAATCCCCAAAATCAGTCACTAAAATCACCACTCTAAATCATCAAAGATTAATACGGGATCTAAACTCACATCTTTCTTCTCAAAACCCCGAAAGCGTATTTATACAAATACGGTGACTGACAGACTAGAGCTCTAACTGAATCGTAGCCCATCACCTGGCCTAGGTTATGGCATCCGACATGATTATCAATATCGTAGTTCATCAACATAGGTTAGAACATCCGATACACATACTCAACTTAGCCCATCACCCAATAAGGGTTGGGGCGTCTCTTACACTCGACCAATCGTAGCCCATCATCCACCTAGTATTAGAGCATCCGATTCCCCCATACTGGTCACTATGTTGACCCTAAACTCAACCAATCGTAGCCCATCATCCACCTAGTATTAGAGCATCCGATTCCCCCATACTGGTCACTATGTTGACCCTAAACTCAACCAATCGTAGCCCATCATCCACCTAGTATTAGAGCATCTGATTCCCCCATACTGGTCACTATGTTGACCCTAAAACCAAAATCGAGTACCATAATATTCTTTCACACAATAGGATCAATAATACCATGATACGTACTATTATTGTGTATATATATGTACTCAAAATACAACTCCAAAAATCACCAATCCATACTCAATCATATCATCACTCAATACCACGTCATCCATAAATTTCCAATATAATTTCACCAATCACTATCATCATAAATGAATATGGTAAATCACGTTTTCGATTTCACATCACTTAAATCATTATAAAATCACACATCTCCATGTCACACCAATCCATATATAACCACGTAAATATATATATACGTAATTATCCGCTCAGGGATAATCACTAATACCAACTATAGTTCAAGCATAAAAATCGTGAAATTCATTTTGTATAATTAAATCATTTTACTTACCTATGGACCGTCGTTGATCAAGCCCATATGATTTAAAACAAATATTTATTTCATAAATATTTTCACACAATTACGACAAAATAAAGTAATTAAATTTATTCGGTTCGTAATATGAACCACGTAAGGTTTACTCACCTCGATATTCCCGCTGCGTCTTCAATTTAACACAATACACACCGAAACCGCTCACCCAAGGAAGACCGTCAATCACCTAATCAAACATGACCTTAACTTAGCCAATAGCTCAAAAACATACTCAAACGACAATCCAACGGTCGGATCGAAATTAAATGATGATCCAACGGTCGGATCCTCACGGATCGCCTTTAGGATCATCCTCCAAAATTATCACGAAGATCCAACGGTCAGATCTTCTTGAATCGTCCTTACTAACATCTTCACAAATTTATACGCAAATCCGACGGACGGATTCTCACGAATCGCCTCCCTAATCACTGTTTTGCATTTATACGAAGATCCAACGGTCGGATCTTCGCCCATGACCACACAAAGCCACTGGGACAGTCATAAGATCATCCTATCAAAACTACAAGTCCATCTGACGGTCCTAACTTCACATATCACAAATCTAACGATCGAAATCGATCGAAACTTAAAAATTCATAACTTCATCATTCGATATCCAAAAATTGCGTATAATATATCAAAATAATCGTATTGAAATATAGAATCTGAAAATGTACAGAAACCATATTTTTGATCCCCGGAGGTGGCCGGAAAGGGCCGCCGGAGTTAGTGGCAGATCCGCCGCCGACCACCACCAATGGTGTCGGGGCCGGGCTGCTCTTCTTCCTCTCATCAAGCCTAACCATTTTCGTAACTAGCATGAAGTCTGAAAACGAAAGGAAGTGGTCGGAAATTACCTAGAACAGTTGGGTTTGGCCGGAAATTTTCCAGAAACCGGCGGGTGCTCCATTCGACGTAAAAAGTTCCACCACTCAGCTCGATCCCTTCATGAAACTTGTTCATATCCTCAATCTGAGTTCACCAGTCCAAGAATATTGAAGATTGGTCGCCTAGAACTCGAGATATCGGCGTTGACTCAAAATCGAACTCAAATCGGGCCGAGCTTCCCTCCGCCGCTACAGGCCGCGCCGCGGTGCAAGGTTGCCACAGACAGGTGCGCAAGGTCAAGGCGAAGCCAATGGAAGAAGTCTGATGAGGATTAGTGGCCGGAATCGAGAGATATCGGCGTTGACTCGGTTTTGAGTTCGGATCGGACTCTCTCAGATTCACCGGTTTTCGGCCCGTGCCGGTGGAAACTACCACGTCCAGCAGCTGCAGGTAGTCGAGGCGAAGCCGTGCAGTCCTCAGGGGCGGCTCGCCGTGGTCGGACGACGGAGAAAAAGGAAGGAGAAGCCGACAGGGGCGAAACGCAGGGAGAGAGAGGAGAGAACCGACAGTTTCCAAAAATGGAATTTGGAATTTATGAATTAATTTTCGGAAAAATCAATATATACTAAAATGTAAACTTTTTCTGATGGCCATAACTCCTTCATACGAACTCCGTTTTCTGCGTTCCACATATGCACGAGATCGTATCGACGAGCTCTACAACTTTCATGAAGGAAGTTTTCTCCAATTATGAACGTATAAAAAGTCAACTCCTTTGACCTCCCCTAAAACGTTCAGTTTTCGAATAAAAATTGTTCGAACTAATTCCACAACTTCTCCGAGCCTCGTACTCGCTCCCACTATCGTGAAATCATTTCTAAAAATCCACGGAAATTAATTTGGATTTTTTGGGGTATTACAGATATTCTCATCACCTTTACATTATGTATAATGTTGCTTCATTGGCCTGTTGGACAATCCGAATGATTTGGGCATTGACTAAAGACATGCTCGGTGTTGAGACTGTAAAAGTGTAATTCAGTTTTTCGGTTGAACTAATCTACCTTTGGACCAAGCACACCCTCTTATAGGTTTATAAAAAAAAAAAGTCAATTTTCAAAGTCGTAATATTATCGCTTAGTTTAGTGTCAAGAGCCCATTAGCTTTTCCTCATTGGCAAATCTTTTTGCATATGAATGTGAAACCATGTTTTTCATCTGTACAAGCGAGTTTTCTAGTCACAAACACACCATAGGTACGTTACAATTTCATTTGGCAGAGAATAGTACTGAGAGACATGAAAAAAATGTCGTCGGAATCCCAATCATGCAATAAATCGACGAAAAATCTGTCATTTGCAATTCGAGATATGCATGCGGTTCTTTCCTAGCTGGTTCCACGATACCTTGTTCTACTAGTTCAGCAATTGAAGTCGAAGCTACTGGCATTGTGGATTATGGTTTGAAGTTGGCGTTGCAGCTAGCTGAACTAGGATAATATCATATTACGAAGTGATTCCAAGAGTTTGTCTATGCACTGGGAAATCATAGTGAGAAAGGTAACTGGAGAATTTACCCTCTCTTCATTGGGTTTCATTTCATCTGATGTCCTCTTCGCAACGTCACTCAAAAATGGATCTTTGGTCAAGCTAATCATACTGCAGATGTAGCCACAAAGCTAGCCAAATCAAGGTTGTGATCTGATGTATGATTCATTGTACCCCAATTTTTCCATACTACGGTCACACCACCTCATTTGTGTGACGTCCCTATAATAAAACGACACGTGGAAACCTAAGTGTAGTCATCTAACGTTTTCTCTTTTGCCGTCTTTCTTTTTTTTTGTTTTGTCGTCTACATCTGTCCTCCACTCCTCCTATTCTTCCATTGCATGCCTATTAACAAAGTCTGCAACTCTGCCCAGCAAACATGTTATATTTTCTTATCTAATTAATTCAATGATGGATGAATGTTTTTTCCATCATTAGGTCATAACTATACTTGAGCCCAAAACAGTCGGCACAGCTTTTACTTGAAAATCAAACTAATTCTTCCATATAAACCTGGGTGGGAGAAACCTCCAACCTCATAAGCGACGAAATGGGGAACAACATCAGCATGAATTGGATCACTTCGACTCATGGCCATAGTGACCAACCGACCCCACCCCACCCACCGGGAATTAAAACCCTGCTTTGGTGGATTTAAAAATTTGTGTTGGCAGATCCCATCATCTTCTACAATCACAAGTAATTTACACCCCGATGCAGACCCATTTATGGACCTTTAGATTAACAATTGATAGAGATGCGGTGTTCATGGATAGCAAAAGAAGCAAAAGGTTTCTAAAATAAAGACTAATGATAGAGTTAAGAACAGTAGAAGAACCATGCTGGAAATAGAAGAGCTTGGTGTTTCAGTCCTTCAAGATTTGCATTAACAGAGTGATATAGAAGAAAACGTGCCGTAAGACGGCAAAAAAGATATAGATGCATGACTGAACAGTAAGGGTCCACGTGTCGTTTTTTATAGGAATGTCACACAAATGAGGTGGTGTGACCGTAGTATGGAAAAATTTCTCTTCAACCACAATCCTTTGAAAGCCTTCCTGTTTGCACAACCTGAGCCCATGAAGGACTGCTAAAGCCTCTGTAGCGAAAACCGAAGGTATCCCTGCAAGAGGGAGCACCAAAGCACATTTCAGACTGCCTTCAGAATTTCGCACCACTTCTCCTATCCCTGCTTTACGCTTGTTGGGTTTGCATGCTGCATCGACGCTCAACTTCAAACATTGTCGATCAGGCGGACTCCACCTGGAGGTCGAGTTACCTCCTGGACAACAGCATTAGCTTCCATAAAATTACATAGCCAATCTTTAGCTTTAATGTAATAACCTAGTTTTTTTTTTTTTATCAAAGCAAATTTGGTGGCAGACACCTTTGATCAAGTTGGGTGTATTCCGTATTTTAAGGGGTAGTGGATCAACCACATAATTAGAAAGACCTGTGCTTTTTATCTTACATGATTATGCATAAGTGGAAGAACCATTCAAACAAGTTAGCAGACAAAACTTCTCTCTCTCTCCCTTGCGCGACCGAAACCGAAAACAGAGCAAAGGCTCTCCGGTCTCTCTCTCCCTCCACCGGCCACCAAACGGAGTCGGACCACCTCCATTAGCTTCGTCTCGGCCTGACGCAGCTGCCAGAGGCAGCCTTACTCCGCGACACGGCCGCCAGCGGCGGCGGGAAGCTCCGCTCGGTTTGATTTCGTTTTGGTTCCAAGCTCGATATCTCACGCTACAGGCCACCAATTCTCTTGATTCTTGACTCATTAGACTCGCATCAACTTTCTGAACGAGTACCAAGAAGTACCGGACCTGGGTATATCGTTTTCACGTCCATCGGAGCTCAACCCGTTTAGATCGAAAAATAACACTTCGATCCGGATATCTCGAGCTACAGACCATCATTTCTGGTGATTCTTGAACTGGGGATCTTGCCTTGAGTTGGTGAACAAATCTCCAGAAGGAATCGAAGAGAGTTGTTGAATTTTTTACATTGATCGGAGCTTCGCCGGTTTCTGGAAAATTTCCGGCCAAACCCAACTGTTCTAGGTAATTTCCGACCAATTCCTTTCGTTTTCAGACTTCATGCTAGTTAGGAAAGTGGTTAAGCTTGTTTGAGATGAAGAGGAGCAGCCTGGCCCCGACACCATTGGCGGTGGTCGGCGGCGGCTCTGCCCCTAACTCCGGCGGCACTTTCCGGCCACCTCCGGGGGTGAAAAATATAGTTTCTGTACATTTTTAGATTCTACATTTCAATACGATCTTGTCGATATATTATACAAAATTTTTGGATATCGTATGATTAAGTTATGAATTTTTACGTTTCGATTGATTTCGATCGTTCGATTCATGATCTGTGAAGATCGGACCGTCCGATGGACTCATAGTTTTAATATGATGATTGTATGACCGTCCCAGTAACTTTGTGTGGTCATGGGCGAAGATCCGACCGTTGGATCTTCGTATAATTGTAAAAAGATAATTCGAAAGGCGATTCGTGAGAATCCGACAGTCGGATTTTCGTATAAGTTTTTGTTTGAGTGGAAGACGTCAATAGAACCAACACACACACCCATGCAGTGTATCACAACATAGCCAGACTAATCACTGCACCGCAGACGCACGAACCATTAAGTGTTTTAACTAACCCAGGTCCCTCAAATCTGCTGGCCACGGGATGGAGCTGGGATTCGAACTCTAGACCTGGGGGTTCTAGACTAGGCAGTTCGACCAACACACCACACCATGTGGTTAGATTTTCGTATAAGTTTGTGGAGATGTTTGTAAGGGCGATTCAAGAAGATCCGACTGTTGGATCTTCGTGATAATTTAGGAGGATGATCCTAAGGGCGATCTGTGAAGATCCGATCGTTGGATCATCGTTTAATTTCGATCCGACCGTTGGATCGTCGTTTAAGTATGTTTATGAGTTGTTGGCTAAGTTAAAATCATATTGGATTAGGTGATCGACGGATTGATTTGGCGGACGATTCGTGAAATTGTTGTTTGAGCTGTTAAGAAGACGCAGCTGGATTAGAGGTGAGTAAATCGCACATGGTTCATTTACGAACCGAAATTCAGTGATTTATATTCAATTGTGAATTTGTGGAAATTGTTTTTAAGAAAATAAATATTTGTTTTAAATTATATGGACTTGTTCAACTACGGTCCATAGGTAAGTAAAATGTATTTAAACTATAAAATGAATTTCTTGATTTTTGTTGCTGTGAACTATAGTTGGTATTAGTGGTCATTCCTGTGAGGGTGACTACGTATATATATATATTTACGTGGAAAATATATTGGATGGTGTGGCATTTGGGAAGTGTGGAATTGATTTGATTGATTTACCGTTTCAAGCATTACTCTTTCAAAAATATAAATTATAGTATATTGTTGAGTTGATTTTGATGAAGAGTAATTGAGTAAAGTGTGATAATTGAGTCGTGTGGATTGATTAAATGATAGAGTCTAGTACTCTTATCACATTGATGATTGAGGCAGTTATTATCGTAGGTTTGAACCTCGGCCGAGGTGACAGGCTACGATTCAGTTAGAGCTCTAGTCTGTCTGCCATTGTACTTCTTGGGGGATATATAACTGCGAGTTATCGCACCCTTGGGTGCAACGTACTGCTTGGGGGATGACTTTGTGTTATTGCGCCCTTGAGTACAATATACTTCTTGGGGGATACATAGTATTATTGCACCCATGGTATATTTTTAGTGTAAAAGAAAGTGCGGGGTTGTTCTTTCTTAGTCGTTCAGTGGAACTTGAATTGATAAGAAAAGTTTTGTTGTTTCTTAGTGATCATTGTGAGATGTGAATTGATTGATGCTTGAAGTGACGTTATGCACTTCAATTACTTATGCTAAGAAATACTTGAGTTGAAATTGTTAACTTAATTGTGCAATTCTTAAATTTACTCATACGGGCTTTCAAAAAGCTTACCGGGTTTTGTGTTGTTGCAATCCCGGTACACTATTCAAACGGTGTAGCGGATAATCCTACAGGTCAGGAGAACCAGGGCGGTGATCGTGCGGTTTAGAGTATTAGTATTTGATTTACAGCAATACAAGTAAGTTATGCTCTTTTGAGCCTTACAATTTGGTTTAGTGAGAGTGTGCTGTAATAAATAACTTGAGGATTTGGTTTATGTAATATTGACTGGTGTGAGGTGTGTTTGTTTCTGAGAAAAAAATTCAGAACGTTATTTGTAATTGTTATTATTCATGTTTCGGATTTGAATTGGTTATTCAAAATTCGGGGCGTGACATTTAAACACAACATGCTCTCCCACATCCCAAGCTTCACCATGTTTGCAAGCATTTCTATTTTTCCATACTAACCAAGCTACTGTGCTAAATAGCGCCAGCTCATCCATCGAAGAGGTGAGTGCAACATGATGAAACAGAGATATGAAATCTGGTTCCCGCCACTGCTTATACACCCCAGCTAAAAAACTGAACTTCCAGATTCTCCGTGCTTCTCTACAACTCCACAAACAGTGCAACACATCTTTTTCCTCTATTCTTGATTTACTTGAACACTTCACAAATTGTGGTGGGCAGGTGGGGACTTCCCAAGGTTGACCGATGGTGAAAGCTTGGACTAATTAGTATTTGGCTGGGTTCGTATTCCCATCCAAATCGGGCCATCAATACTAGAAGTCTAGAAGCAAAATGATGACCGATCAATAATGCATGGTCCTCCAATCAAACTCAGCAACCTTCCACTTCAATGCTGGTGGCCTGGTGGGCAATGTAGAGCAGTGCTGCAGTGGTCCATCAAATACAGATATGTTTCATTATTATTTATTTTGTTATTATATTTGAGAATTACCTTCATTAGTGAGACAGACCATGAACAGATAGAAGAAGAGGGAGGGAGTTACCTGACCAAAAGAGAGGATTGTGCATGCATGTTTTTCGGTAAAAGTTAAGGGTACCTGATTTTGATGATCAGTCGATGTTGAAAGTGGGAAGAAGAGGTTTAGGTGAGTTGTGAAAGCAGTAAAATCTTGAAAGTTTCAGCCTTTTAATTTCACTCCAACCCCTTCTTTTCTCCTAGCTCCCTCAAAATCCTACCACAGCTAATGAGTTCATTGCGGTTTCAATTACCTAACCGGTATGTTATCTCTGTAATTCTCACTTGGATGTTTCAATTTTTAATCTCTTGTTTATTGTCGATTAGTCTGTCTCTACAATATTGGCTCTGTAAGCAATAAATTTGAAGAGTTTAATGTGATACTCTAGAAATACTGCCTGTAATGTGTGTGAAATATGGCTTAAACTATACAGTGGACTGCATTGTCTGTTACTCTGTTATGACTGATTTAGGGTTCATATTTCCAGTACTGTCAACTGTGTAATTTCTACTGCCTTTGGGTCTATATCTGATTTTCGGTTAGGATTAGTGGATCAGTTGATAATCAAGCATTGAACATTATAGGGACACATACTAAGGTGGAGGTACTGAATAATCGATATCAAAATGAGAATGTTTCTATATACATTATTTATTAATTGTTCAAGTTTTTTCAGCAGTAGTAGTTTTCATCACTTTTAAGAAAATAATCAGTAGATCATCAACTTATGGCTGTCGTAATTAAATCATCGGTGATCTGCAGTCTCAACTTGCTCTTCCTCATTTTTGCAATCTTGTGGACTTGTCATGAGGCAGTAACAGACACACTCAAACCAGGGGACACTCTCAATTCCTCAAGTTTCTTAGTTTCTGCAAAGGGGAAGTTCACTTTGGGTTTCCATGTAATTAATCCAAATTCCAAGTCCAGCTACCTAGCCATATGGCAGAACTACCTAAACACATGGCAGAAGACAGGTAAAAGTCACGCATGGATTGGCAACAGATACTCACCAATAGTAGACCCTTTGGGAGTTCTGACATTGGACGTCAATAAAACATTGAAAATTATGCACAAAGGTGGGGATCCTGTGGTGCTTTACCCTGCTTCTGGACCTACCAGTATTAACAGTATTAGTAGTGTTGTGGCAACTCTATTGGATTCTGGAAATTTTGTCATGCAAGAACTGAACCCTGACGGATCAATGAAGCGTGTACTGTGGCAAAGTTTTGATTATCCTACACACACCCTTTTGCCCGGCATGAAAGTAGGAGTTAACCACAGAAATGGCCACATTTGGTCGATTTCATCATGGTCAAGTGTGTATTGGCCAGCACCAGGGCCTTTCACCCTTGTTTGGGACCCTAATGGACGTGAACTGAAAATCAAGCGACGAGGGGTGGTTTATTGGACGAGTGGAATCTTTAGAGATGGGCAATTTGAATTTATGAAACCTTATGATGATATGGGTATGGTCAGGTTTGAGTTTAGCATTGTTTCAAATGAGAATGAAGACTACTTCACTTACACTACTGCTAGTGTCAATCAAAGTCATAAACCAGAATGGGTTCTAAACATATTTGGGCAACTCCTTGAATTAGAAGGAAATGTTATTGCACCAGCAGATCAGTGTTATGGCTTTAACACTGATAAAGGGTGCCAGAGTCGGGACTATCCCAGTTGCAGGCATATTGGTGACACATTTGTTGAGAACAATGGTTACTTCATATCACTCACATCCAATCAGGCAACTGAGGATGATTTAAATACAAGTCTCACCCTTAGCGATTGCAAGGAAGCTTGTTGGCAAGATTGTGACTGTCTTGGATTCCTGTCTCTCTTCGATAATCAGACTGGATGCAAATTTTGGGTGGGAAACTGGGTCTTTAGTTCGCATGACCTCTTTGGTTATAGTAATCCAAGAATTTTTATCCTATCTGAGTTATCTCGCAATGGTAAGTTTAATAAACTATTTAATTACATTTTTTGGTAAAAATTTGTTGACAAGCTTTCTTTTTTTGAAGGGTGTCGACAAGCTTTCTATTCACACGAACTTTTCATGTGTCAACATGTTTTAAGGCATTGGCCAATGGTTGTACGTTAAGTAGGATACGAGTTTAGAGTATGCAAGTTAATCACATGTTTCTCCCCGGGATATGTCAGTAGCTAAGCGAGTTGTTATCACAAAATGCAGATACGAACAGTGCAGATACAGCCAATGAAGTATCAGATACTAATAGATGGATATGGATTGGTACTTCCATAGCTAGTGCTCTGTTGGTAATGGTCATTTGCATCTTGTGTTTTCTCCTAAGAAGAAAATTTCTCCCTTCAGGTAAATCCCGTAATCATAACATGATCCCCTTGAACATTGCATTAGACAGAATTTCACATATTTGACATTGTTCTCGCAAATTAAAATTTAGTTCTAATTTCTACATGAACTTAAGTAGGGAAACGCCAGCAAAAGATTGAGAAGGAATTGCTTGATTTGGTGCAATCTGATCAATCTTTTAATGTCAAGGGGCTTCCAAATGATGAAAAGGTGGGACATAGTGATTTAGGAGTTCATACTTATGCATCTGTCTTGGCCGCTACAAGCAACTTCTCTGAAGAAAACAAACTTGGAGAGGGGGGATTTGGACCTGTTTATAGGGTAGGGGACTATAATCAAATGCTTTAATATTAATAGTTACTATAGTGAGATATTAATGTGCAACATCTCTTCAGGGAAAGTCAGTGACAGGAAGAGACATAGCTGTGAAAAGACTTTCCAGATGTTCAGGGCAAGGAGCATTGGAGTTTAAGAATGAATTGATACTAATATCTGAACTCCAACATACGAACCTTGTTCAACTTTTGGGATTTTGCACTCATGGGGAAGAGAGGATGTTGATATATGAGTATATGCCAAACAAAAGCTTGGACTACTTTTTGTTTGGTAAGGATCACCTACTTTAATCTTAATACTTGACTTCATTTGTACGTTGTAGGAAAAGTTTGTATCAAAATTTTCTTTATTGATTATCATAATAAAACTATGAACAGATTCAGCCAGAGTGATGCTACTAGATTGGAATAAGCGTTTCAGTATAATAGAAGGAATCGCTCAAGGATTGCTTTATTTGCACAAATACTCAAGAGTGAGAGTAATTCATAGAGATTTGAAAGCTAGTAACATACTACTTGATGAAAACATGATTCCCAAAATTTCGGACTTTGGGATGGCAAGGATTTTCTCGCACAATGAACCACAAGCAAATACTAACAGGGTTGTTGGCACATAGTAAGTGAACAACATGTCCATATTACTTCTTTCACAATTTGTTGCTAAACATGCATGCTTTTGTTTTTCTTTTGGAACAGTGGTTACATGTCTCCTGAGTATGCCATGCAAGGAACTTTCTCCATAAAATCTGATGTCTACAGTTTTGGTGTAATGATGCTTGAAATCATAAGTGGCAGGAAAAACAACAGCTTCCACAACGATGATCGAGTGCTCAATATAGTAGGATATGTATGTCAAAAAAATCTCTGCAGTTTTGATTACACTGAATATTTCTGATATCCAGAACGATTTCCTCTTGTTTCAGGCATGGGAGTTGTGGAAGGATGGTCGTGGGCTAGAATTAATGGATCCAACACTATCCGATTCTTGTATTGAGGATCAATTTTTAAGATGCATCCATGTCGGTCTGTTATGTGTCGAAGAAAATGCAGTTGATCGGCCCACCATATCAGATATCATATCTATGCTGACAAATGAAAGCATTTATCTACCTGTACCTACAAAGCCAGCATTTTATACAGAAAGAAAAGTTGTCAGGGCTGGTATAGATGGAAACGGATCAGAAATTATATCAGTAAATGGTATGTCCAATTCTGAATTTGAGGCACGTTAACGGTACTAATACATGCATTATGTATCCATTTTATTGTTGCTCACCACTTGAGCTCTCGCCCTATATGTACTCAGCCTGTTAAAGATGCTTGTAACACCGTTTTTCACATATGCAGACAGACTCAAAATTCATTGACACGTATCTTCTGTGCTTTCAAATGTATGTATATCTTTATGTATACACTGTTAGACTAAGAAACAGAGATGTGAGTACCCATCTCTTTTTGAATAAGATTGAAACAGGTGTGTATGAAGTATGAACATAGAGAAAGCAGTGAGACTTTGTTATCCTTCTTGGGGGGTTGTATGCAATAATGCATTTAGAGTCAAAAGCCTCGTAAGAGAGTAAGAAACCGATATTTTTCTGAGAAACATTCAGCAACCTTCCCCAAACTATGCTACCAAGGCCAATTTGATACCCGAACTCTCAAAAGTATCAATGTGATACCCAAAGACGTATTTTGACATCAACATGATACTTCCGTCAAAAATATCTAACGGCTCCGTCTGTTTGCTGACGTGGCAAGCACATGGTCCCATGTGATATATATATCAAGGGTAGAATGGTCTTTCACTACTAACTAATTAAAAAAAAAATGGATCTGCACCATAGCCACTACACACTCCTCTCGACTCTCATTTTCCCCAAATCACCTGAGAAAGAGAGGCAATTGCAATGTCGGACTTCATCCCCGACGAGATGATCCTCCAAATTCGCCCAATCCCACTTCGAATCGCCCCATATGAACCAAACCCTAACTCGTTCACTCCTTCTCTCAATCTACACTGAAACCCCCAGCCCGCATCCCAAGAATTGGACCGGCTTCCCTTCGGAGATCGTACTTCCGCGGTAAAGCTCGCCTCCCCTTTAACTCGATCCGACTGTGACATCTTGCTATTGGGCTCCTGCAATGGGCTCTAGATTCTGGTGAACGACGTTTCTCCCAAAAAGAAGACCGGCAAAAGAACGTGTTCAAGTTCGAGCATAGATTTGCCGAGACAACCACAATTATGTATTGTTCGATATGAAAGGTAATTAAGCTAGGTAATTAAGCAAGGGGAGAAACAGAATGCTGGGTCGCTGGAAAGAAGTGAATCCGGATAAAGTCTGAGCATCCCTGTCGACAATGATGCTGACAAACGGTGGGCAAGAGGTGTTGTTCTGCACTGATGCTCCGACGGGAGATTTGAGGAGTTGGTGTTGTCGTTGTTGTTATTTTTAATTTTTTTTTTTTTTTTTTTTGCAATCTAAGATTGGTGCTCGCCGGATTGGGTGATTGAGGTGTCAAGGCGTTATTGTAAATGAGAAGCTGCATTGGGTGATTGAGGACAACAATCTCTAGTTTGATGACGAGGAGGATCCTATTGTTGTCTTTGATTTGGAGATGGAGGAGTTTCGAGACTGCGGCTTCCGTTTCCTAAGGTTGAAAGAGATGACAGTGTGAATTTCAGAGTTGCGGTTTTTTGCAATGAAGGGTGTCTGTGTTTGTGGCATTATGGAAGGCTTGCTGCCTCTGGTTCTGTTGATTTTTGGGTAATGGAAAGGTATGGAGATAATGACTCGTGGAACATGCGCTATAGTCTCCGATTAAGTTTCTGAAGCCACTTGTAGTTGCGGACAGTAGTCAAGTTCTAGTGAGATGTTCTACTGCTGCAGAGCTGGAGTTGGTAAGGATTCGTGGACAAGAAGAGGAGGAGCGTGGTACCTATATGAATGAGGCCGAGCAAATGTTATGGACATGAATGTATGATGATTTTATATGACCACAGTCTACTTTCGCTTGGGATGGGGAGAGAGATTGAAAGTCTGGAAAATAGAAAACTGGATCGATCGGCTTCGTCGTCCCCGACAGTAATAACGAAAGTAATATTGAAAAAAAAAATTAATTAACAAAAAAAAGGGTAAATTGGTCATTTACCTTTTTTTTTTTGGACCCACGTGGTTGCCACGGCAGCGAACAGGCGGAACCATTAGAGATTTTTGACAGAAGTATCACGTTGATGTCAAAATACGTCTTTGGGTATCACATTGATACTTTTCAGAGTTTGAGTATCAAATTGGCCTTGCTAGCATAGTTTGGGGACGGTAGCTGATTTTTTCTCTATTTTTCTCTGATATTTTTCAGCAGGATTTAGAACATGTGTTGTGTGACATGTGTCAAATAGTTTTCTGTTCTCTGACCAATATCCATTTTTTCAACACAAGAAAATGTTTAGCCTCTTACATGAACAAATCATTATTTCATACCCTCATAAAGTGTATGTCTATATCTATATTTTCTCATTGTTAGTTTTGTAAAATATCCAATGGGTAAAATCCTTATATGGTATCCGAATTATTACGAAATGCACTTTTTTTTTTTTTGAAATAAACGAAATGCGCCTTTTAGTACCTATAAATTTTTGGGAAAATAATCATTTACCCAATTTTGGGGTTAATTAACCCCACTTACCCAAACACTCTAAGAGATTGCCCACTTACCCAATATTTAATATATTTTTTTCTCTAATACCCAATTAAGTATTTTTTTTATTCCTTTTTATTTATTTTTGGGACAATTTTGCCCTCTCCTTCTTTGTCACTTAGAGAGAGAAGTCATCGGAGACCTTGCCGGACTCCGGTGTCCGGTGGCCAACAGCGGACTCTGGCAACCGGTCACAGGAATCCCGAATCCGGCTACCGGATTCCTGCTACCAGATTCCGGCGTCTGATTTTATTGCCCCCTAATTATACCCAATAATCATATTATTGCCCCCAAGTAAACATATTATTATTGCTCCCCAATACTCATATTATTGCCCCCCAATAATCATATTATTACCCTCCAATAATCATATTATTGCCCTCGATCCATTGAATTGCATAAACTTCCAAAACCAAAATGAATACACTACAGACACAATTGATCAATTTATATGTTCAATTCTACATGTTCACTTTTTTTTTCCTTCCCCATTCTTGGAGCTCACAGTTTCCAAGAAAAAAAAAATTGGGCCACCCAGAAAATGCTCTGGGCACCCACTGGAGTGTGAGACCGGCTCGTTTTTACGACCGCTGTGAGATTGATTAATCCAATTTCATCTTCTGATTTATCCAAACTGAATAAATGCAATTCCAGTGGTCGTCAATTTCTCTAAATCACTCTGGTATTTCGCGTCAAGACGCTTGATATCGGACCGGAGCGCCCAGATCTTGAAGCTTTGGGGCGCGATCTTCTACTCCAGCACCAAGCACCGCTGCTCCATCGACCCCATGCTCGCGAGCTTCAACGCCAACTCCTGAGACTTGTTCTCCTGCGATTCTTTCTCCGCCTGAAAACGAATCCGGAATTGATCAGATTTCGGCCTCCGGGAAAGTTTCTTTGGTTTTGATATGAAATTAAACAGGAGTTGCGGAGAATTAGGGTTTGAATTGGGACCTGAAGGAGAGAGAGACGTTGGTTACGAGTGTGATCCATGTGTTCGAGTCGGCGTCGATTTGATCGAGAGGTGTCTGAAGTGAGAGGGTTTGAGGGAGAACTTGAATCTGAGCAGCTCGTCGTCTCCTACGATGGAGTAGCCGGCGGTGATGGCTGAGAAGTCGCCAAGGAAGCTGTTGCCTGATCGACGACGGTGGTTTGGGTGAGGAGGCAGATTTGAGAGAGAGAGAGAGAGAGAGATGAGTTTTAATTTAATTAATAAGGGCAAAACTGTCAATAGATGTTAGATTAGGTAAATGGGGTTAAAAAACTCTTAGTGGAGTAAGTGAGCAATTTTTAAGCTGAAATTGGGTAAGTGGTCACGGCCCCTAAATTTTTAAGAAGTCTAGTAGTACCTATACTATCCCTCAGTTAGCTCATTTAGTACTTCCGTCCATTATTCCGTTACAGATGCCTACGTGGAGCCATGCAACACTCATGCAAGTAAAATGTCAAGGG
Source organism: Rosa rugosa (assembly GCF_958449725.1). Lineage (NCBI taxonomy): Eukaryota > Viridiplantae > Streptophyta > Magnoliopsida > Rosales > Rosaceae > Rosa > Rosa rugosa. Next base: position 56,501,003 of record NC_084821.1, on the reverse strand, counting down.
TAAAATAGTCTTTTTATTTAGATATATAGTATTTGATATATTGGACATCTGTAATTAAAAATATTTTGACGACAATAAAATAAAGATAATACTCAATTTCATTCTTCAATGTTCTCGCGATTCTCAGGGCAATTCTTTTAACTTTTAAGTACTTTTGTTTGTTTATTTTATTTTATTTTTTTATGAAAATGTTAATATATATTAATTTGTGTCAACTAATGAGATAATTTTTTTCTCGAATAATTAATACGATTAATCAATAGAGGCGATAGGTAAATCTAAGTATTCACTAAAATTCAATTCTAGCTCTTTCTATTTATAACCCAGTTTAATTTATTTAAATTTAGTTTAATAAAAATTTTGTAAAAATTACCAGAAAAAAATTTGTAAAAAAACAACTGTTGTAAATATTATTATCTATGTGGATGTCCATGTAAATACTCATTAGTTATGTACTTTGATGTAAACCCTACCTCTATATAAAGGAGGCTAATGAGACTGAATGACAACACTTCTATCTTCCCATCCAACTATTCTCTTTTCATCTTCTTCCTACTTTATAACACGTTATCAGCACGTTTGCTCTATTTTTTAGACTCCATGATGATGTTAAAGTTTTTGGTGCAGCCTTGTTGATTTTGACCTTAACTTTGATCTATGAGCTTAATATATTCATTCACTGTGCGATGTGGAAGTTAATATTCAGTGTGCGATGTGGAAGTTAATCTCCCAATTTTGTTCTTGACATGATCGCGTATTTCTATTACATATACCACTTGCATCGTTTCTTTATTGAATCTGTTTTCATATCAATGGCGCATTTTTCAAATTTACCAATTTTAATTGGGCTTGATCGGCTTGTTAAAGATTCATGGTGGTCTTGGTTTGGGACTTGTGACGGAATGGGTGGTCTCATTTATTAAGTTACTTTGACTATTCTGTTGCTTCTTAATCTTATATTTTGAATTCATATGCTGCACGATTTTGCTAAACCTATGATTTCTGATTATGGCTTTTTATTCGACTTAATACCACCTGCTCTTTTCCCTTTTGTGCGGCACGACTTGCTAATTATCTTATTTTTTGGTATGCCTATGTGTTTACAACAAAAGCTACTGGGTGATGGTTTCTTGAATTTGATTTACAGCAAGTGGATTTGTATCATTCATTGTATAATCATTGGCCTTATAGCACTGTTAGTAGTCTCAGAACATCATTATTATGATTAAACATTATCTTCTATTTTGGGTTGTTTAATTACACCCATTCCTGATTGCTCATTATCAGCCTCGTATATATACATATATTTTGCATATACAGGTGAAGAAAAATTGAGATATGTACAGTAGCAAATATATGTTTATCGCAAGCATAAATTGGGTATCTCAATTACCACGTGTAATTCTTTTGAAATCCAGGTATATTTTTATTGATCTATTATTTGGATTTCGATTCATTTGTTTGAGAAGATATAATAAACTGATCACATCAATCTAGTTGTGGACCAAATAGATCGAGACTAGAAGTTTCTTGATCCGATTATATGAGGGCCTGGAGTTTCTCAAGGGTTATATACTCAAAATTGCGACATGAATTTTCTTAGAGCCGATACAATTAACGAGGGCCAGAAGTTCCTCAGAGTTAAACAATGATCGAACCCACATGTTGTGATTCCTAGTTATATGGGGGCCTGAAGTTCCTCAACGGTCACACTCCACAACTTATGCAATTAACAAGGCTCAGAAGATCATCGACGTTATATAAACTCATCTTAATCCCCAATTATAAGAGGGCCTGAAGTTCCTCTAATTTTTTTTTTTTCAATAATGGGGTTCAAACCACCTCCAGAAGCTGTAGTTTGAGGATGGACACTAAGTCAATGCCAGAAGCCTCTTGACTATACATTTTTTTTAAAAAGAATTTGTCCAGAAGACAATATTACGTTCTTGTGCAATTTTAAGAGAGAGAGATATTTTTTGAAGTTAACCAGACCAGAAGTTCTGTGTATTCTCTTCATTAATGGAACCAGAAGTTTCCATTATTATTTTATTTATTTGCTCCCATTCTATTAATTTCTTTTCTTTTATTAAAGTAATTTTCTCTTTTTTTTTTATACGGACCAGCAGTCTGATATCTCGAACCTCCAAATTTCGAGTGTACATTGTTTGAACCAGAAGTTCAAAATACCATATAGTAGAACCTGAAGTTCTAACAGTAAAAACTCAAACCAGAAGCTTTGAGTACAAAATAAAAATTGGTTATAAAGTGAACTTGAAACTTCACTTCAGTTACTCGAACCTGAAGTTTCGAGCACTAAATTTATTTGAACCAGAAGTTCAGCATACAAAATCTTAGAACCTGTAGTTCTAATAATAAAAATTCGAGCTTGAAGCCTCAATTACTCATGATTTAATCATAATTTATTTTTTAATTAAGAGAGATCGGAACCTGTAGTTCCTTGATCCCTAATTACATGAGGACCTAAAGTTCATCAATGATCATACTCACTAGATGACTATCTAAATCCTCATTTATAAGTTATGGTCATGAAGATAATATAATAATCATCTCATATTTTACATATCTGATTGATGGCTCCAGAAGAGCACATAATATTATTACCTATGATGTATAACCTCGGCCTCTCATGGTCTCATTCTATAGTTAGAAAACCGACTGACATGGTTATAGCATGAAATGCCACAAGAAGTGGATCATGGCAAGAGAGAAATTATGAGTCAATATAAATATTGTCCTAACATCCACGTATGTGAGGAAATTGAAAATTGGGCGTGTGTCTACGGTACACTATATGGTGGATTTTTGTCAAGGCACTGGTCAGATTAAATTGCATTGACTAGTAAGAACATTGAGCTTCATCTCACATGCCTGACGTCTTTTGCTTACAATAAACAAAGTTGAAAGCACTATTGTGTTATTCCTCAGATTTATTGTAACCTCTTGAGTTCCCATTGAAACTAAATGTTTCTTAATCCGATTATCTAGGAACCTGATGCTCCTTAAGAGGTTGTTATAAATTGAAGAAAAAATTGAAACCTCAAGTTTCTTGGATCTCCAATTATATGAGGGCCTGAAGTCCCTCCTCTTTATGACTACACATTTATATGTGACACACAACTTGAGGTTCTCTACATGATAAAGTTACTCGTTCTTATGGATTGTAGTCTTTAACTCGAAATTTTGAGCATATCATTCTGGCCAGCATTTCAAAATGAATTTGGTCCATTCCAATTGTCAATATTTCACAATTGATGTTTACTCAAGCTAAGGTAACACTCATATCATGAGTTGTAGATCTTGATTTATGGCTCCAAATGAGCTACTATCATGTTACTAAATTTGAAATATTGTTGCATTAATTGCTTCCTATATGGTTGGAGAAGACTTTATGCCATCGGATATATACTGTATCGAATTTTCACAGTAAATTGAGGCATATATGTAATGTCATGAACCAGAAGTTCATTGAACCAAATACACTATTTGGCATGATCGATTATGTCATCTTTTGTCTACCATGTTGGGTGGAATCACTTACAAGTTTTGATGACTGCTAACCTTATATCCAAGCAAATTATTTATTTACCACATATTTGCGAGTTGTCACTTTAATGAGACAATCCTCTTGCCATGAGGGGGAGAAAGATTGTTCCTGAAGAACAACATGAATTAGTGTGAGTTATTTATCCACAATCTCATTTTGGTTTTGAGAAATATCTAAGCTAGTGATTTGATTAAAGATAGTGACAAAATTATATGCTAAATGCAAAGACCATCTGCTTGGGTTAAAGTCCCTGAGACCGACCATATTAATACAAACAATGTAGACTCCATTTGATTTGTGAGATGCAAATGTATCCAATTGTCATGGTTCTCTTGAAGAGAATGTCATTAAACAATATCACAACTCCTAATATGGCTACACATACAAAGGGTGTAAGTACGCCATTATGAAATGATGTCTTAGTGATACAATAATAAATCAATATGGTTGATGCTAATGGACAAAACATTTTTGACCTAAAACTTGGTTTGGGTTCGCCACCAGCCAATGAACATCTTCACTCCAAAGAAAGTGATAGATTTTCGAACGCATCTTTTGAGCATGGTCAAAATAAGACAGTCTTCCCGCCGTTAGGGGGAGGAAAAACTACTGTCATTTGAATAACGGCGTAAATTTGTGTGGATTATATCCACCAGGTCTAAAGTTTTAATCTCCCAAAACAGGAAAGATTATACAAGCCCTATAAATGCTCATACACGAGATTATAAGTAAAAAGATCCACATTCGCTACATGACTCATCTATGAGAGATGATTGTCCTAGAAGCGACAATGTATGCCCCAGAAGTGGCATGGGTACCCAATATCAATAAGCTTATTATAGCTAATGCATACATATAAGAATGTGTGGGATCTATGATTGTTGATCATCGATGATAATTTACATTTGGTAGCTACCAAAAATCTTTAAGGGCTGTATGGATGTATACCACATTTCATTATGAATGTCGACAAAGTATATTACTAGCCAAATTGGAAAGAGATAATTCCAATGAAATTGAATATTTGAAACGTGACCAAATACTTAGACCTTTAACCCTACAAGTTACAAAAGGATATTTACTAAAGTGAAGATAAATCACTATGACACAATGTCTATTTATAGAGACATGAGATTATGAATATCTTCCCTTATACGAATGACAATTTTCTATAAGTACAGTGTTACATATAGCTGTTATATTGACGAGAGATTTATGGCACTTTGTCATCATATATTATGAAGATCTTGAAGACACATTGCTAAAAGCAAAATCTCAAAAGTAAAGTGTCATTATGAGAGTTTTGCTTATCAAATCCTTGAAGGATTCAAAATGCAAGACCATGAATGGTTGAAAGAGCCTGAAGCTCACTTATGGAATCAATGAGTCTTAAGTTAGCTCATATGTACTCATTCTGTTATAGTTAACGTGACCTAAATTGCCTCAATGAGTAATATGACAAGACTACGAAATCGAATTCGAATTATGAATATAATGTTGCAACATATTCTAACTTTCGCAAAGTTATGAATTATTTAGAGCTCTTGAAGAGCTTATATGAGACATATCAATACACAAAGATATTGATGTGTATGGCTAGGTATGCCATGATGATTTTTCAATGTTTTAAACTATACAAAGTTAAATGTGTCAATTTCTTTATATTGTTTAGCTATTACTTTGTGTATGAATTTGAGCATATGAGATTGTTTCTAACCTTATCATATGAGGTAACCTTATTGAAAATCGTCTAGCTTTGTTGGTATTTCTTAAACTTTACAGGTATGAAAATTTGTGATGAGCCCCTACATGCAAAGCACACATGGTCTCACTTCAGTGATAGACACATCAAACTACTATACATGGTACATGTAGCTTATCGCATACATGAATGAGGCTTGCAACAATCAGGGAGAAATTCTCATCAGGGGGAGCATCCAGAAGCATGCTACCTAGGACATATGCGCGTTGTGTTCTTTTTGTCCTTCGACCAGGGTTATTTTTGTCCCACTGGGTTTTTGTTACCTGGCAAGGTTTTTTAACGAGGCAACAATAAGCGTGTCCAATACCATCATTCATTGGTGGACATCCAAGGGGGAGTGTTGTAAATATTATTATCTATGTGGATGTCCATGTAAATACTCATTAGTTATGTACTTTGATGTAAACCCTACCTCTATATAAAGGAGGCTAATGAGACTGAATGATAACACTTCTATCTTCCCATCCAACTATTCTCTTTTCATCTTCTTCCTACTTTATAACAACAACACATTTTTCATAATTTGATCCCTGCTTTAATGGAAGTACTAAAAGGGCTAACCAATGGATAATACAGGTACTACTAGACTCAAGGGTGTAGCTACACACGGGCCCCGATGGGCTACTGCCCATCCCAAATTTTGAAAAAAAAATAAAATTATTTGTATATCTTAATTTTAGTTTTAAAAATTAAATATTAAAAAATAACCCAGCCCAAATTTCTAAACTTAGCCCATATGTTTTTTTTTTTGGTCATATATATGTTATTTTCTTTTGGGAAGCGAGTTGATCATTTATGAGTGTGATGTACCTCATCAGGCTGTGCTAAAGAATGTGGCTACTTTTTCTGAGCTATATTGAAGATGTTTTAAAACAAAAAGATCATAGAGATATCAAATGATTGATCAGTTTAATTCGTCTTGTTTTGACTTTGCTAGTTTCTACAGCAACTACAGAAATAACATTTTCAGCCATGAAACATATCAAAACAACATTACGCAACAAGATGAAGAATGATTTTTGGCCGATAAAATGATTTTCCACATGGAAAAAAGAGTTGGCTGAGAATTATGACACAGATTCAATAACTAAACTTTTGTTATTGAATTTCGCTTCTAGTCAAGTGCGCATGGTACAATTTGGGTAGGTATGTTCTCTAGTCTTAGACTTTTGTTATTGAATTTCTATCAAATGTTATAATGTTGATTTTTTTGGATCAGTTAGCTATTTGATTATTTGATATGTATTTAATTTATGATGCGATTTAGTTTAAGAAATGAATAAAACAGGTTACTTGTAAACTTTAAAAAAAAAAAATAGAAAACTTGTTTAAGGACACCTAATTTGTGTGTCTGGTCCAAACTCTAATTACTTGTTTGAGTTGTAATAGAGTTAGTCTTACAGATATTCTCGGAGATATCTTATTCAATGTATGATTCAGTTTCCATTTAAGACTCATATTCTCTGGTTGTAATCCTCTATGTAAAGAGGCCCCTATTATCAATGAAAGACATAGCTCATTCTCTCCCAATTTCAGTTTTCCTAAAACACGTTATCAGCACGAAGCCCTAACCCTAAAACAAATAGCCAAACCCTGAAACAAATAGGCAAAACCTAAATCCGAATACAAAACCTTGAAACCCTTTCTTCCTTCGCCGCACACCTTGAAGACCTTGACCCCAGGAGTCCAAAGCCAGCGGCGAAATCCCAAGAACTGGCCAGAAAAGTACCAAACCGGCCCCCGGAAGCAGAAATCAATCCTCCACCGGTTCGCCGCCTTCCAGACCTCCTCTTGCCACTAAACTTTGTCAGACGCAGTGTCTCGACCTGAGAATTCCAGACCCGGTCAAATAATTCCAAGAACCGGCCTGAAAAGCACCGAACTGGTCTCCAAAGCCACTGAACCGACTCCGTTAGCCTCGCTCCCCCCAGCACCCACGCAGCCTCACCCCGCAAGCTAGCCTCGCTCCAGCTTCTGTCAGGCTCGCCTAAAGCCTTTGATAGCCTCACTCCATCTCCGGTAGCCTTGCATTAGAACCTGTGACCTCGCCTCCTGCCGTGCAAGCTCCGCCCAGCAAGATAGCCTCACTAGCACTCTCCTTCTGAAGGCCTCGCACTGCACACCATCAGTGTACTCGCACACCTCAGCCCCCCCCCCCCCCCCCCAGCGCTGTCGCTCGCTGCCCAGCAGGCCCCTGCCCACGCATGCACGCACAGATTAGCCTCGCTTCGCCTCGACAGCACAGCGCCCCCGCGCCTGTCAGCCTCACCTAGCACCTTAGGTGCCCTTATGCAGCAACCCCGCACGCAAGCACGCACTCGACATCAGCACCGGTTAGCCTCGCTCCAGGAAAATTCTGGCCAGCAACTACCCACCTGCTGGCCATCACCGACCTCAAGCAAACTTTTCCGGCCAGATTCCAGCCACTTTTCCGGCGACCACAATTTCAAGGTATTTTTTACTAAAAGTTCCCGCTTTTAGTACTTTTAATTCCTTTTATTTTCTAGGGGATTTGCAACCTCTCTTCTTCTACCCCCTTTCTTATTTCATGGGGAGACCTAAGCTGAACTGTGGGGGTTCTTGCTATCTCCAAGCTTGGAGCTTGTTCAGATCTCTAAACTTAGAGTTTGTAGAGAATCTATGATCGACCACATACACATCATTCTTTTGATCTAAGCCAATATCTCTTGGAATCGAATTTCTTGGGAGCAATTATGCTCAGAAATTCCTAAATTCTTAGGAGCGACTACGCTCAGAAATTTTTATTGTTTTCATGGTAGCCTTTTTGCACCGAAAGTAACCCTTTTTCTTGTTCCTTTTCAGGATGAGTAACCTGAACAAACTGGACTTTGCTTCATTGGGGACAATTGGCTCCAGATATCACAGATGGGTTCGTGATGTCCGCCAGCATCTCAAGGCCCAAGGAATCCTAGAAACGATTCTTAAGCCTAGCCAGGACATGTTAACTATTGAGTAAGCTCAAGCTTTAGAAGCAAATAGAGAGGCCTTGGAGGCAAATACGGTGAAAGCCGTCATCCTAATGACTCGTCATATGGATGATTCGCTCCAGTACGAGTATCTGAATGAAGAAGACCCCAGAAGGCTGTGGGTATCACTCGAAGAACGCTTTGGCAACGTCCGTGACTCCCTGCTTCCTCACTTAGAAGTGAGATAGCATAATCTCTGCATCTGTGATTTCAAGTGAGTGCTTGACTACAACTCGAAATCTCTTCGCATTAAATCCTTAATGGAATTATGTGGAAAAGATATCACATATGCTATGTTAATTTAGAGGACTCTCTCTACCTTCCCCGTCTCTACTTTGATGGTTGCTAAGAGCTATCGAATCGATGTTACTGCAGGATGGATCACATGGTTTCATGAGCTCATTGGAGCCATGAATGTTGCTAAAAAGCATGACAACACCCTAGTGAAGAACTATAGTTCGAGACCCGTGGGAACAGAGACCATTCCGGAGTCCAATTATAGTAGTGCCTCAAAGGGAGGGCGCCAAGAGTGAAACCCTAATCCTAGGGATACTTCTGGATGTTCTGGTCCATTAATCGCTCTACTTGGGAAAGTAACCGCCAAAATAGGCGGACACGGAACCGAATAGGTCAACGTGGAAAGAGAGAGGAGGCAACGCCTCTAGCCATGTTGGTGGCGCTACCAACACTAATAGCCATCCTAATAAGGGTTTCAAAGCGCCTCAATCATGGGAGTCTGAGCACAGATCGATGTATGTTCTCGATGTGGAGCATCCGGTCATTGGGCACATATTTATAGAGCTCGTGAGAGTATTGCCACCTCCTACAAAGCATATTGTGAAGCAAGAGAAGCTTACTATGTGGAACAAGAAGATCAATAGGTGATCTCGAACTAAAGGTTGAAGACTTCAAATCAGGCTAAGATCAAGAGACTGGCAATTTTGTTTAAGTCTTTTATTTTTCCAAGAGATGTAATAGGCACTTGCCATATAATTTTTGTAGTAAATGCCAATGGTTTAGTTTTTCTTCAACTAGGCTCATCCAAAGTAAGTGTGATATCTAGGAAGGTTTTGAGATTAGTGGTACTTAAGCGAGCCTTGCTCCATCGACATCTCTATACTCACCTGGTCACATTTATTTTGGGGTTACCGAAAGAAACCAAACGACTACCATTGTTTTGCATTAGCTCGTACTTGGATTAGATTTTCTTTTGGTCACAGAAACAATAATGTACACTGTTGGCTTATGAATAAAATTTCAAGTTATGTTCATTATGACTCCATATTAATTCTAAACATATTCCTTTGTGATTACGATGGCTGGGCCATCAGGATTAGTTCGTGGACATGGAATGGCCCAAATTCCGCTTGCCAAATGGCACCTTGATTACTGTCACAGAAACTCTCTATGCTCCTAAAGCAACGGATTCCATGCGAAAATGCATATAGAGAACGGAAAGGAGTTCCTTTGCATTATCTCTAATGATTGCGAACAAAGGCGCATCTTAGAGAAACTTATGTGTCTTTCTAGTGGATTTTATGTCACCACTATTCAAGCCATTAAATCAAATAAAGTTATGAGAGAAGATGTCTTGGATTTAGACACATATTGACTTTGTCACGGCACGATAGGTCATCATAGTCATGATATGATGATCCGTCTACTAAAGACTTCACACGAGCATCCATTCTTTCGAGCGAAACGAAGAGAGAATCAAAGGTTGATTCCGGGACTAAGTGTGATCGTCACCGCTGCCTCTGGCGTCGCCGCCGTCCACCGCCATCCTAAGGCTAGCACATCCATATCCATAACGCCATGGTTGGCGTCCATCATGGTGATGGCGCCCTAGGTGATGCTGCAATCACCAAACTTTGCTTCCAATAGCGTTTTAGATGCTCTGGCCCAACCAAAATCCTTATTGGTTGCTTCTAAGGTCCCTCACTCGTTCTACAAAGCTTGTTCCTTAGGGAAATTATGACTGAGACCGTCCTATGAAAAGGATACGAAAATACTCATTTTGTTCTTACATAGAATCCGAGGGGATTCTGTGGACCCATTCAACCAACTTGCGGACGTTTAAATATTTCATGATGTTGGTTGACATGCAAACACGCTGGTCACATGTTGTGCCATTGTTCACTTGTAATGTTGCTTATACTACACTCCTAGCACAGATTATATGGTGATAGGCTCACTCTCTGGATCATCCCATTCAGTCAATTCGACTTGACAATGCTAAAGAGTTTTCATCGAAGACTTTCGATGATTATTGATTATCATTAGGACTGATGTTGGACATCATATCCCCATGCACACACCCAAATGGTCTTGAGGAAACAACTACGATGGTAGTCCAGACATTGGTAATGTGCACCAATCTCCCTATATCCGCTTGGGGTGATGCAATATCGCATGCAGCTATGCTAAATTGTCTACGACCCACCGCCACTCAATCTATCTCTGCGTTACAACTAGTGACTGGGTACCAGTATCTTGTACTTACGCATATTTGAGTGAGCCATTTATGTGCCAATTGAGCCACCACAGCGCACCATGATGGGTCCTCACAGACGAATGGGCAAATACGTTAAATATGAGACTCTGACAATCGTCCGCCACTTAATACCCTTGCTAGGTGATCTCTTTACCGCAAGATTTACGGATTGTCACTTTGATGAGATAGTTTTCCCGTCGTTAGAGGGAGATAAGAACACAGATGTTCAACAGGAACGACAGAAATTGTCGTGGTCTATCCCCATTATGTCTCATCTCGATCCCCGCTAAAGTGACGAGATTACACGTATCTGCTACAAACATGACTGCAAGGATGGATGTCCCTATGAGAGGACGAGTGTCACCATACACGGAGGTAGGCATGGCACCAACGTCATAGAGAGTGGCACTCTGGCGTCACAGGTCAGGGCCCCAGCTAGGATGCGTGGAAGGCCCGTGGGTTCGAAGGACACTTTGGCACAACTCAATTCTTTGATCATCGACACTCAAAATCTGTCTCATGAGAATATTCCGGATTATGGTTATCGTTGGGGGACGCCTCAACGTCAGAATCTATTCTTGAGAATATAGAGCTCTTTAAAAATTACACTAGTGTACATGAGATGTAGGATAAAAAAAACTCCACCATTGATGATGTTGCGCATTTCATAGCGCATGAGTTTGTTGAGTCTGATGATATCGAACCACACTCCATTGATGAATGAATGCCAACGTAGAGAAATTTGGTCTTAATGGAAAAATGCGATCCAGGTTAAGTTGGATTCTCTAATGAAGAGGAAGATTTTTCGAGCTAGTGATGCCAACACCTCCTAACATAAAACCTATTGACTAACAGGTCTTCGTTAGAAAGCATGATGAGAAAAATATATGGTAATCTCACCTTATGGCGCAAGGCTTCTCATAAAACGCCCTAGAATCGACTACGGTGAGACATATTCTTCCGTAATGGATGTCATTGCACTCCACTGCCTTGTCAGTTTGGTAGTTTCTGAATAATTGAATATGCAGCTTACGAATGTGGTCACTACATATTTTTATGGGGATCTATATACGGAATATACATGAAGGATCCTGGCAAACTTCATTTACCCAAGTTAAGTGGCTCTAGACCACGAAGCGCGTTTGCAATGAGGTTGAAACGCTCACTAAGTGACTACTTGATTGGGAAGGGATATGTAAATGTCCGCGTGTTTCTATGACAAGTTCCGGATTCTATCGCGGTTCATGTTGGTGACATGATCTTCATTGGAAGCCCTTAAAGAGTTAAGGGAAACCGCTGAATACTTGAAATCCGAATTTGAAATGAAGGATCTTGGGAGAACACGATTATGTCTCGGTTTGGAACTTGAACATCGTGTTGATGGATGCTTAGGTGTTTTGACAAGGTCAAGCCTTCAAGCACACCCATGATCGTTCGTAGTCTTGATCCTAAAACGGATCATCTTCATCCAAAGGATGATGACGAAGATGTGCTAGAGGCAGAAGTGCCCTACTTGAGTACAATAGGCGCATTATTGTACTTAGCTCAATGCACAAGATCGGACATCTCATTTGCAGTGAACTTTTTAGCTAGATATAGCTCTGCGCCAACGCGACGCTATTAGACTAGTGTTAAAGATATCTTTCGATACTTGAGATGTACGATTGATATGAGTTTATTCTATCCCTACAAAGAGATGATGGATTCAGACCCATCACACACCAGGAACGCGACCAACAATGGCATGTGTCCTCTATCCCCATCTCAAAACGACATTTGTGTTTTGGAAGATTTTGCTGATGTTGGGTACCTCTCTGACCTACACAAAGGTCGTTCCCAAACTGGTTATATGTTCACCATGGGTAAGACCGCGATATCTTGATGGTCTATAAAGCATACCCTAGTCGTTTTATCTTCGAACCATGCAGAGATTATTGCTCTTCACGAAGTAGTTCGTGAATGTATATGGATTGGATCCATAATTACGCATGTTTGAAGCAATTGTGGTTTGAAGTCTACCACAGATGAGCTTACGAGCATTTATGAGGATAATGCTGCTTGCTTTGAACGAATAAAGCAAGGCTACATCAAAGGCAACAACATCAGGCATAATCAGCAACAACAGACTCTCCTCAAGATCAAAGTGAACTAGGTTTGATATGAGGACAATACAATGGCAGACTTGTTCATTAAGGGCTAGTTTGGGATTGCTGTGACTTTAAAAAAAAAAAAAAACTGTTGTTGCTGTGTTGTGAGAATAATCAGCTGTGAATTAAAATAGTTTCGTATTTGGTAAATAATATTTTTAAAAGTGCTGTCAGTACATAAAACAACTGCAGAGTGTGTTTTGATCCACAGCAGCTTCTAAAAGCAACCTCTAGGCTGCTTCTAAAATCTGCTGCCAGTGACCTATAACTTTCAATTAAAACTGCTTTTTATTTATTTACCAAACACAATAAAATCTAAAATTTTGAACAAAAGCTGATTTTTTTAAAAGCGAAGCAATCCCAAACGGGGCCTAAGTCATTGCCTAATTCCACTTTCAAGAAACATGTTGGTAGCATCGTTTGCGGAAATTGTTCTAACTCCTATGATAGTAGACATCAGGGGGAGATGTCTACATGTTTGATCTCGAAACGTGAAGGGTGTGTTGTATTATTTCTCCTTCAACTAAGGTTATTTTTGTCCCACTGGGGTTTTGTTACTCGGCAAGGTTTTTGACGAGACAACGAGATGAGCACCACGTTTGGGTGACACTACCGACACAAGGAGGAGTGTTTAAGGATACATAATTTGTGTATCTGGCCCAAACTCTGATTACTTGTCTAATTGTGATAGGGTTAGTCTTGTAGATATTCTCGAAGATATCTTATTCAATGCATGATTCAGTTTCCATGTAAAACTCATATTCTCTGGTTGTACTATATAAAGAGGACCCTATTATCAATGAAAAACACAACTCATTCTCTTCCAATTTCAGTTTTCCTAAAACAAAACTTTTATTAAATTTTTTTTTTTTGCCCAATACCATTTGATCTAGTGACATAAGTTTCCCTTTTATAAGTGGGAGGTCGTGAGTTCAACTCATAATAGACTAGTTGTTTATTTAATTAATTTTTTTTTTTTAACCCACCCCATTACAAAATCATAATTCCGCTATTGACCAAACCCCCTGAAAATTTATAGATATCAAATGTGTATATTAGGGCTGGGCGTCCGGACCCGAAAGATCGAGGACCCGACCCGAACCGAGGAAAAAAGCCCGATTCGGTTCGGTTTTAGTATAGAAATTTTCGGTTCGGTCCGAAGCCCGACCCGAATGCATATTTTCGGTTCGATCTCGGTCTTCATATTTTCAGGGCCCGAAAGCCCGAACCGACCCGAATATTTAGCATATGCCACATGTCGCTCCATAATTGGGTGTTATAATAATATGTTAAATATTAAAAAATAAAAAATAAACAACCCTAAAAGTCTAAAATACTCACACGAGTCACACCACTCCAGTCGTCTAAATCGACCTAGCCTCCCTCAGTCCCTCTCTCGATGGTATCGACGATCTCAGCCCCAAATTATCAAAATCTGAAAACCCAGATTTGCAGCTGAAATCTCCCTCTCAGTCCCTCCCTCACCCCTCTCTGAGTTGTCTATCTCTCTCTCTCCGTCCATTACCGGCTCCTGCTCCAGTCTCTGTCTCCGAAAATCGAAATCCTCCTCGGCTCTTCCGCCATTGGAGGCGAAGGTTCGCCGTCGCCGTTGATTCTCCCTGAGCCTTGATGGTCTGCGGTCTACACTTCGCTCCTCGCAACTCATTTCAGTAAGTAATCTAGATTCTGGGGTTTTCAATTTGACATTTTCAATTTTCAATCCTCGAAGCTTTTTTATATATTTGGTGCGATGCTCTTTTTTTGGCTTGTGTTCGTTTTCATTCTTCATAATTTGTTTAGTTGCGAAGAAAAATCCGAAAATTTAATCGAGTTATGGAGTTTTCTTTATTTTATTGCTGAAAAGGTGGAAGATTTATTGTTGGGTTTTTGCTTTGCTTGTAAGTTGAGCAATCCCAAGTCCTCAATTGCATCTCAGAGGAATAGGACCTTCACTTTTGGGCTAAATTTTATGATTTGGAGTTAAACAGATGGTGCCCAGAACTCTAGAAGTTGAAAGCATGAATTTTTTTGTTTTCTTTTTATTTTCTTCTTTTTTTTACATTTTTACTTTAACTTTTGTGTTGCGTCTTTTAATTTTTGGGATTTTGAAATTGAATATTAGTATTGTGGATCTCTCTTAGATGGATAAAGGTCAAGAGGCCATGTTACTTCATGTTCTCATTATTGGCTGTTTAATTAATTTCTGAAGCTGTCTTTCATTAATCAAACACGTTAAAGAAACCTCTTAAATTTCAAAGGGACTAACTGTCAACATTTAGTGACATATTATATTATGCTGAATCATGTGAACTGTGAAGCTCTGGAGTATATAGGTTTTTGTTTAAAAGAAGCATCTCCATTTTTATGCAGAGGCTAAACCTGAGCTTTTAGGTGAATAACTTTAAGTGATAGTTACTTCTATGATTGAATTATTAAATTGGCAGTAGCATGCTTATCAATCCTAATTGTTTACTATTTGTGCAGTCCATTGTCAATTGAATTTAAAGTTGTCAGAGGTAGCCAAATTGCATTCAAAATCTGATCCTACAGTTCATCCCAAATTTCATGGCTTCTCCTCAGAATTCATCGATCCCACAGTTCCGATTCCAATTCATCCCAAAGTTCTGCATATTTTAGATCATTATACATGTTATTGCTTTACTTTTTAACTTTGTATAATTGTATTTGTAAACTGATCAAGTTTGAAATGTGAATGCACAGAGTTGCAGACTTGCAGATTTGTGCAATTGTCGAGTTGTCATGGAGGTCTGGACTTGTGGAGCAAGGCAGCAGGCCGAGCAACTATAGCCTAAAGGCCTAGAGCAGTGCAGCTTCATTTATTTCTTAGTTGGACAGTTTGATTATTTGTGCAAAACTGCAAATTGTGTTTATGTTTCTGTTGTACAATTTGGATTGTTTTCTGTTGGACAATGTATTCTGGACTCTTGAGCTTGTGTTGTAAACTGTAAACTGTGGCTAAACTTGATTATTGCAAATTGATTACAGTTATGTTAATGAGTTTATTTCACAGCATTATAATTTGATATGCATTCCAGTCTTCCAGGTACCAAAACTGGCAAAACAGGCAGAACTGGCATTTTGGGCCCGAAAAGCCCGAAAACCGAACCGGCCCGAATGGGTTCGGTCTCTGTCGGTTTTCAGTTTACAAAAAGCCCGAACCGACAGTTTTGGATTCGGTCTCGGTCTCACTAATTTTCAGGCCCGGCCCGACCCGACCCTAGCCTAGCCCTAGTGTATATTGTGATAGTCTGGGAAATTGGATACCATACAAAGATTTTATCCTGTGTCCGACTATAAATTATTAGATATTTCATGGCTAATGCATGGTACGTGGCCAACTTCCACTCAATCAATATAAAAATCTACTATTAATGGTAGTCTGAAAAGTATAGCATGTTATCTTTGACAAGAAATTACTTTTTCTCGGATACAGACAAGAATCATAAGTGAGTTATGAAAGATGCTAAAAATTGTGCCCGCACTTTGCCGCAGTTTGGAGCTAATACAACATTATTTAAGGACTAAATTAACAAAAGATTTAAGTCTGTTTTATAACTACAGATGAAATAGATCATGTTCTATTGGTACGATGTTGAAAAAATAGGTTGTCATAGTTTAAGGCTAACTTAGTTAGAATTGCTGCTGCAATGGTTTGCAAAGAATAGTTGATCGATGATGTATCCTATCGATAGCTAGTCATGGAGGATGTGCGAAAAGTCGCTGCCTCCAGTTTTGTTTTTAGAAAAAGTGGTTTGGAACTTCAGTCGGTTTTCTCCTTGCTGATAATCTCCATTGATGATGTTGTAGAATATCACTTCCAGTTTAGAATGATGAAAATGATTTAGGATCCAGAGAAGCTTCTCCAATCTGAAAGCAGATGACAGAGAATGTATTATTAAGGGTGTTTCATACACTTCATGATATGGGGTCTGCAAATATGCAAATTATGCAGTGTAGTTTATGCGTGCGTGTTAAGGGTGGTTTGAAGGCAATGCAGAAAGAATAATAGTAAACTTTCACTTATATATGAAAAGAAAGATACATACCAAACCATACAACAATGACATGTATTTGGATCATACCCAAGAAAATTTGTTTGAAGATGAATGTACGATATAACCTTCTACTCCCCTCCCTTCAATTGGATTTGCATCGAAAAGAGTAACCTGTAAAAATTAAAACATTTGGTAAGAAACTGTAGACTTTTGAATCCCATCAGGAAATTTAGACCAATATATTGGCAAAGAATGAGCTATATCTGGTTCAAGGGAATCAATTATCTCATCACTATCAAACCTGTTACTGATTTTGAGCTTTTAAAAGTAGTTATTCACTTATATTTAAGTTTCTAATATCACGATTACCATCGAAAAGAGTAACCTGTAAAAATTAAAACATTTGGTTAGAAACTGTAGACTTTTGAATCCCATCAGCAAATTTAGACCAATATATTGTCGAAGAATAAGCTATATCTGGTTCAAGGGAATCAATTATCTCATCACTTTCAAACCTGTTACTGATTTTGAGCTTTTAAAAGTAGTTATTCACTTATATTTAAGTTTCTAATATCACGATTAACTCTTTTAACTTTTTATCTTCTACTATGCTAAAATAGTGATGAAGATGAACAATAGTCTGCTAATTCCGAACATGTTCACCATTGTGAATCGCATTTTTCCATTCTTCTGCCTTACCATCTGCCCATTGTTGTTCAAATTCAGTTTCAACCTGCCACAGAACCACCATGATTTAAATATTTCAAATTCATGCCTAGCATGTGAAGAGAGTGATTAGTTATAGGAAAAATCGTCCAAACAGTGTCTGAACTTTTCCAGACTATTAATTTTCATACCTGTACTTCAAAAAATATCAAAATGGTACCTGAGTGTCTGAGCCCGACCCAATTTCAGTACCTAGTAATAGTAAAATCGTTAACTGGGTTAACTTTTGAAGGATATTTTCGTCATTTTACTATTCATCATCTCCATCCTCTTCTTCTCCTCCACCGAAACCCATTGAAGGGTACCCAGTTGAGGGTTTATCAATTGGAGGGCATGAAACCTGTGTAATCTTTCCATCTCTCAAGTTGTCATTTGATATTGGACGATGCCCACAACGTGCTACTGCCCAAGACTTCCTCTTCATCTCACATGCCCACAACGTGCTACTGCCCAAGCTCCCTTCTTTTCATATATGGGTTTTTCTCAGGAATTGTTTATATTGATGGGTTTTTTTGGTTTAATAGATTATAAAGATAAGGTCTTTGATGGTTCTGGGTTATGTATTGATTTGCTGTGTACTTGTGATGTTGGAAGATTTTAGCGTTTTGAAATATTACTGCTCAGTGAATCACTTGGATGATGAACATGACATGACTGCTAATGCATTTTGGGATTCTTTGTTTTGATTCAGAAATTTAGATGGTATGAGGAATTTGTTTGGGTCTGAATTGCTTGTTTCGGAATTGCAGTGAGAGAAAACTTGTGAGGAGCAAAGAAGGAATTTGCTGGGTAAACTGAAGATCATTTGAAGTCCTTCAAAGTGTTGGTCAGATTATAGGGGAAGTTTTAGGTAATTTATGCCCTCTTAATCTTCTGCTTAGATTCAATCTTTTGTTTCTTGTCTCGGTTTTATGATTTGAGGAGCTTTGCTTATAGATTTGATTATTGAGTTGGGTATTGTTTGTGAATGAAATCAATGAATCAGGGTAAAGTTTTGAGCTTTTACATATTCTTGTTTGTGGGTTACTATCAATTTTGCAGATCTTGTGATACATCGGAATTGATCTGAATTTTGTTGGATTGAGTTTGAAGATCATTAATTGAAGGAAAAATTGGTAACCTTATTTGAGTTTGAATGTGGGTGCTTTCATTTCGGGGTTTGTGATTCCATGTATTTGGGGATTACATGGCTCATAATTTTGGTACGGCATCCATTCCAACTTTTGTTCTCTGTTTTTATCCATTCCAACTTTTCGTTGCTTCTCTTTCCTTTCGATCTTTTGGCTACATGCTCCTCCCTCTTTAGCATGTTTGAGTTGAGTATGGACTATACTCTACTGAGGTCGAAAGCTACTCAATAAGAGAGGTGTCGGTGATGGGGTGGAGGAGAAGAAGAGGTTGGAGATGATGAATAGTAAAATGATGAAAATATCCTTTAAAAGTTAACTCCATTAACGATTTTACTGTTACTAGGTATGAAAATTGGGTCGGGCTCAAACACTCAGGTACCATTTTGATATTTTTTGAAGTATAGGTATGAAAATTAATAGTCTGGAAAAGTTCAGACACTGTTTGGACGATTTTCCCTTAGTTATATATAAACTCTTGCTGAAATAAAGATCAGCCTAAACCAATAGAAAAAAAATCATAGTAATTCATAAGAAACCAATGATCACATGGTAAATATAAGCAAATCTATTAAACATATAATACCAAACCAAAATTTGGGAATATGACCAAGTATGCATTCTGCATAGGATGTTTCAGCAGCTACTTGTTTGTGGACTGTTTCTCTTTCATTTGAAAAAGGACTATTGCAATACACCTAGAATCTCCTACGACCAATGCATTTTTGTATCATATGAGTGAACTTTACATAATGATCTATTCAGACATCGTCTAGGATTGCCTCCTTTACAAAATGTGAACAGTACATATTTTTTCCCCATGTATATTAGATTACAGCAATGTAAAGAGAACAGTCTGATTTCAATTTCACAAAGGACATAAAGAAACTATGCATAATTGATCCACATATTAGAGAAAAAAAAAAGGAGAAAACTTTGGTATTAACCAACCTTTTCAAAGTTAAAGCCTTGAATTTCACGTTGAGAGTTTTGTAACAAAACCATCCCTGATGATGGTGCAAGGGATTTCCAAGGCCATCGGTATTGACTCATCTTCTTCGGCTAATTTTCTCTGATTGCTTTTCATGAGAGCTTGAATGCCACCAGCACCTTTGTAAACAGTTAACTGCTAACCTTATTAATGACAGTAAAAAAAGATTTCCTTTCTTACAGTGGTGATGTTTCTAACACTGAGAGGGAGAGAGAGGTACCTGAGATAAGAGAAATGATATGGTTTACCCATTTCAAGGTCCCAATAGTAGATAAGAAACCTTCCTGACAAAAGAAATAATATTCAAAAGATATTTTTAAGGTTTCAATTTCAAAAGAAGTATGATGACAAAAAGATTGCGACAACTAAGACACTAAATGGCTTTGCAACAGTAGATATAGATTACAATATTACGCTGATAGCAAAATTATAATCTAAGAATATGAAAGGTAGAGTGATATAAAGTTGGTGAATTGCGATCTGTGTATAATGTATAGAGCATGCTTGCTGTCGAAATTCCTCTCAGAGCTCCCCTTAGAAATGGCTTGTCCTTTGAATTTCTAGTCAATGACTTTGTAGACAAAAACCACAACGATGGAATGAGTGTTCAAAGTACAGAAAAATTGATTTGATTAAGGAACTTATAACAACTTTACCATCTGTCTCTCATTTTATAGAGGCTGTGCCTTAACATCTTATAGAGGTTGTCCTTAATCGAATCAATTGTTTTTTGTGCTTTAAAGTGCCTCACCATCTGTCTTTCATTTGATTCGATTAAGGAACTTATAACTGTACAAAGCTGTGGTTAAGTGTCCCTAGCATACATTCCAATAGCCCAACAATTTTTTAACAAACAACCAGCAAAACACACAAAACAAAGAAACAAACGACGTAGGTAAAACTAATACAGCCTCTATTCCAGAAAACAAAAAAATTGTGCTAATTCCCAAACTCTGGAGAAACTGAGCCCAAAGTAATATGCAGAATTTAACTCTGATGATGTTTAATTAACAAAAGAAAGAAAGAACAGAGGTTTTTGTTTTGATAGATTGCAGAATTTCAGAAATGAATCAGTATATATTAACTTAAATATTAGCTTCCCATCTTTGACTACTACTACATAGATATTTGACTACTACTTCATAGGCTTTTCTTTCTTTCTGAAATATTCAAACACATTAAATATATCACAATCAGATATATGTATAAATTTGATTATGCAGTGAATATGAATGGAGTTAGGAGAAGGTTTGGAACTAACCAGTCCAAGGTACTTGATGCATTGGCTCTGTAGAACTGTCCTCGAGCATTTCTCGAGATTTATTTCTTTGCCATCTGCAACATCTAGCCTGCATTATACGAATTGGTTAGTTCGACCACTCTTAAGAAACAAACAAAATCAGTAAAAATTTCTTGTTCATCAGAACAGATTAATACAGAAATATAAAATATCTAAAAATTGCATACTGATTACCAAAACAATGCAATAAAGCCCAATTGTATTGATGTAAATCAAGCAAAATATCTATCTGAAAGAAAAGATGCAGATTTATCAACGATATAACAAACAAAGAAGGTATTTCTATTACCTTGAAGTTGTTACAGTTTATCACCCAGATTTGAAAGCATACAACAAAGAAAGTCTGTACAACATGAAAATTAATATTGTTTTAAAAGGAAGAAGAGTAAATAATTCAATTGACAAAATAATAGCAGTAAACTTGTAGGTTGAATTCTTTGTTTGGCATCAATTCCGTCAGTTTTTAGACAATGCTCGATCTCACTTCAATTGTGATTGTACAGTTTGTACTTTTAAGGGTTAAAAGTCGTCTTGTTCGTATTTTATTTATAAATATTGAAAATGAGAAAAAAGATAATAGCAAAGTCAAACATTGTTTTTTTTTTTTTTTTTGAATCGGCCCGAGGGGCAATAATATCATTCATCACAAACCAGAATAGACCGTTACATACCCTTCCGCTGCCATTTAAGGACATAGGCAGACAAGAAGATAGCGGTAGTACCCACAATGGTACATAGAAATAGACCCACTCATTAGACATCAAATACGTAGAGGTAGCGGAGATCCTCCATTGGTACTACGCCAGAGGCGCTAAAAGATCTAGGTTCCTAATACAAGGAAATTATTGTAATTAGACAAAGCCAAAAACATAGAGTTGGGCCAAGAGCAAAAGCCCTAGCCCATTACAGCCCAAATATAGCCCAAACAGGAGAAGCCCAAAAACCACATGGCCCAGCAGAAAGCAGGCCCAAAACTTTATCTCCCCATGTGTCTGTGCAACGCCGTCAGCTCCCACCACCTGCCTGACTGTCCGCCGTAACTCGCCGCGCCGACAACTCCCAGCCGCGCTGGCACGACCCAGCATACAACGACCACCGCTAAAGTCAAACATTGTTTATTCTAGCAAACATATTTATAGGTTCACAAAGTTATAATGTAACATATTTATAGTTAGAATACATTACTTATTGTAATATGGGGTTAAGGCTCTATGTCCTCCCCTTGTATTCTATGATTTCATTAATCAAGGCTTAAGGGCAGCCACACCGGCCCTTCTTCAAAAAAAGATATAATGTAACATATTTAACCCTAAAATTTTCCCCAAACTGTATCCAATTGAAAGAGAGAACTGAAATAGATACTTACGCTTTGAGGAGAATCGAAGATGAGCAAACTTGTGCGGAGATTGGTCTCAAAATGGGAGGAAGAAGAAGAAGAGTTGCTAGCCTGTTCTTGATTTGGGTCACCAATTTCGAGGAGAGAGAAACAGATCGGCGTACCTTGTAAGCTGTAGAAGACGATCGGAGTTGTTTGGAATTGGATTTTCTTTCTTTCTTTTGGATTGCGAAAACAAAGTAGGAGTCGTTTCTGATTCTTCTGAATTTGAGAGAGTGGAGGAGGGCAAAAGAAGAAAACAAAGCTGAGACACGCCCAGCCAGAACAATTAGCCGACTTTCTTTGGCACCCGAAATTGTGAGAAAAAGCCAAGGCCAAAACCAGCATTTAATTCCAGAGTTATCATTGAATTTGCAGACTGTTCAAGAGAGTAATTGCTTGTATAGACAATTATACTGTTGATTGTGATTCGTAGATTTGGTTTGATTTGAAAATTTTGATTGTGATGGAGAAATTTGCAGATTTGTTTTGATTGTGAGATTTTGGGGGATTCAGTATAATCTAATGAGTACATTGTACAGCAGAATGCAATGAGATATTACAACGTGGACAAAGAGTTTCAATGAAGAAGACTTGAGTTGGTACTTATGGGGCTGAAGTTGGTTTGAGCGAGCCTTCTCCATCAGCTCTTTCCACTTCTGAGATAACAAATACAAATCCAACTGTGCCAACAAAAGCAAATTACCACTCAGTAAGTATAATACAAACTATTACGATACTATATAATATTAATTCTTATAATTCACAAATATCACACCTTATCTGCAGCAATGGCGATGTTTATGCTACTGTTGTAATAAAAGCTTTTTCCATATCTGCATCTGGCATTTACAACTGGGTGCTGAGCAAGTGCCATAGCAACCGCCTTGGCAGGCAAGGCAATCATGGTCACACCCTTTCATTTCAGCTGTACAATACCAATAAATCTAGCTCAAATCGTATAAATGCAAACACCAATCACAGCAAATCGACATTAATTCCAAATGAAAAATCCTAACGAAAACAAACACCTTCGCTAATGTACCTTATTGTACATCGCATCAAAGTAATAATAGGATGAAATGACTAAGCTTCTTGAATTTCAAACCATGCCGACCACTATTTTCAATCAGAATAATCCACATCCAGGTGAGCTAATTGAAAGTACTATTAAGGTGTATGAGATTTAGGAACAAGAAGGGCTGCAGAATCACAAAACCAAAGGATGAAAACAACAACAAAAGTGACTAAGAGAAAGAATAGTCAGACCAAGTATAATATCACAGCAATCTTGTACATAAAAGAAAAAGAGATTAACTTTGTCATGAAAGCTAAAGAACGGCTGGCACCTAAATAAAACATTACATATGAATACACACACTTATTTTGTGAGCCCCCAAAAATTTTGTTTAATTTTCAAAGGTAATTTTCTCCAATAAGATTTTTCCGCAAGGTGATTCAAGTGAAGAAATTGACCTTGGAGATTAATTCGGTGTCGAGACTTCGATTTGGGCCTTATAATTTAAGTTTCGGCCAGAGTCCTTCGTTTTGGGCCGAGAAGGCTACTAAAGTTCATTGAAGCAAAAGATCGTCGAAGCAAATTTGAAAGGAAAACGAATTAACGAAATGTTACGAGCCCAAAACCGAAAGCAGTAAGCAAGGATTGTTCCGTAATTTGTCGCAAGGGCAAAATGGGTATTTCACGGACATGGGTGTAAATAGGAAAGTGAGAAAACCCTAGCATCATTTTCTCCTCCCTCTACTTTGCAGCCGCGTCCTCCCTTCTCTGTCTCTCCCCGACCTCTCTCTCGTCCTCCCACTGCCAACGCCGGAAAACACCATCTCCGGCCACTATCTCGCAAAACCGCCACCACCCATCAACGCAACACCAAAATGCGACCTAAACCCAAGAGAAATCGAAGCCGTGCATCGACCCGACCTCTCTCTTCCGCTCTCCTTCTCTCTGCCATCACCGGGAAACCCAACTTCCGGTTACCACCTCACGTCACCGCCACCATCCTTCGAACCAGCTCCCAATTTCGATCAAAACCCAAAGGCAACTACCCCAACCGACGCCGGAAAATCGCCGTACACACCACCGCCGATGGCATCGAATCTGCATGCCTTCGTTCTCCAACCTCCAGTCCAAATCGAGCTAAACCACCTCCATAAATGGAATCAGCGCCTCACTACCCACCAATAGCCCATAACCTAGACCTCCGATTTCGACTGGAGCCACCCAGCACCGCCGTGAGAGCCACCGGCTTACCTTTTTCGTCTGGTAAGCTATATTTCGTCCTCTCCCTTTGGATAATGCCATGAGTCATTGTGAATCGAAAAGCCTAATTCACTGCTCTCTGATTTGGAATATGAGGTTTGTGGAATCTGGAAAATTGAAGCTTTGGAGAAGAAAGGAGCTACTGGGTCAGTTTCGACTGAAGTCGAAATAAGGTAAGAATCTCGACCTGTGTTTGGATGGAATATTGGTTGAGGGTTGTTCATTGATCGTGTATTGTCTGCTAGGAATTCAGATGGTTAATGGATGTGGAATTCTGCGTTTTTGGAGTGTTGGAGGAGAGGAAGCTGCTGGGTTAATTTCAGTTGAAACTGGAAAAGGTAAGAACCATGTACATGTTCTGTTTTTGGATGCCGAAATGGTTGGTTACTGATGGTCTGGTATTTATTAGGTGTTACACGACTGTTGATGGTAGATTGCAGCAATTGGAATTAGCCCTTAGTTTGGAGAAGAAGAATTGGTAAGGGTCTGGGTCTCTAGTTACCGAGTACTGTTGGTGTGATGATGTTCAAATGGTTGTAATTGTGGCTTATAGATTGAAAGCATTGAGTTTGAATTGTTGTTGATTAAATGGTGGGAACCCGGTTAATTGCTTGATTGATTAATGCCTCTTAAAGTTATCGATTACAATAAAGTATAATGTGGACAAGCATGAAATGGCTAGATGTGTGGAGAAGATTAGTGTTGTTAGTTAAAACGATGACGGAGTTTGAATTGCCATATTGTAAAATAAATGGTTGCTGTAAAAGAAAATGAGGAGCTTGAGTAATCATCAATGTTGATTGGGGTTCGGAAATGAAAACGGTGGATTGTATTTGATTGAACTAGATTAGGATGTTGGATTAATGTTCATGAAATAAGGTTAAAAATCGGAGTATTCTAGTGTCGCCATATCCCGAAGTTATCGTAAGAATGTGATCATTCGGGAATGGTAATTACTATTTATTTGCTATTATTTAACGATTGAGTAAAAAGGGTCAAACCGGTTGACTTGGAATACATTAAGAAAATAAGTATAATCACCATATCCCGAAAGGAGTTTGAAAGGCGAAATCATTCGGGAATGGTAATTATTATTTAATTGCTTAAGATTTAGAAGCTAAATAAATTGAGGTCAAATTGGTTGACCGAAATTTTAACATGGAAAGAAGTGTGATCACCATCTCCCGAATGAGCTTACTACGTTAAGTAAATTGTTCGGGAATGGTTACCATTAAATATCGATTCAAGTTAATTTGGTAACTCATTAAGAAATTAAGCAAATGAGTTATGAATTGAGTACTTATCGGATTTAGTTTTTGTTAAAGGACTCGAGCGTGTGCACTTGGATTTGGACAAATGATTGAAAGTCGGGAACGAACCCGAATGTGGACGAGCACTCCATATCCAGGTAGGGTGAGCTGTTCCTTCCTTGTTAGAGGCTTTTCTATATGTGGAATGCTCTAGTATAATAATATGTTGCTTGCAAGTATGCTTTTGGTTGTTCATTAGTCGATGCCTCGTGATATCCGTGTTTCCATAAATGATAATTGCTTATTACGAAAACCGAGGCTAGACTTGCATATTGAGATACTGTACCCTTTGTATGTTTGTACTTGTGACCTGAAAGTGAATGGGACCTAGACGCGTAGATTCCTAGGGATCCCACGGTGTCGATAATCGTGAACCTCCGGAGGGGGCCGTGCTCCTATGTTTGTCAAGGAAGAGTGAGTACAGACAGTGAACCAGTCATAGGAGACTCAGGGCCAGGAAATGGACACTTTCGCTACTTGTAGTCGGAAGTACTACAGAGTAGTTGGCCGGTTCTCGAAGGATGACGAACCAGGTCGGTCACCGATTTATTTGAGTTTAGCAGGCAGGTAAGTATCTCGGAGCTCCAAATTGTGTGAAGCATACTGCTTATGTTTTATAAAAGAAATTCATGTTTGTGGTTGCCTCTTTTAAAAGTATTTCCGATAAACGTGCTCAATATTATGTAGTAAATATTTTTGATTATTATTATTAATTTTAAACCTAGCATGGTTGGGTCGGCCCCTACTGGGCATGCGAGGACGAAAGCTCACCCCTACAATAGTGTGCAGGTTTGAGCACGTGGTTGGGAAGCATATATGGGAGGCACATGGCTCGGCTTGGCATATTCTTCTTGACTTTATCAAAAGAAGGTTTTGGTCCCTTGTTGGATTTTGGAATCACTTGTTTGGTTACTTTTTATTTATTTATTTATTTCCTACTCGTTTACCAAAATTCCGGGAGACCCGTAACTCTGGGGCGCGTCTCCCATACTTGTAGTTAGTGTTTTGTTTTCCAAATTGGGATCCTATTGTAAGCTCAAATCCTTAGCCCACTTTAAATTCCGCTTTGAAAGTATGTTGTTCGGTTGCTAGAATGATTTGTCCAAGAAAGTGTTTTGTAAACCAACAATCTAAACCCAAAAGGCCTTGCGATTTCAGGTTTATGAGTTATCGGGATGTTATTCGTGACATGTCGGTTTCTCATTGGCTTGGGGTCGCGGCGCTGTGGGACCCCCCTTTCAGGTCACCACATATTTGGTTGGGTTTTACCATCTTGGTCGACATAAAAGAAAGTTACTATCAAAACTCCAAAAGCAAGAAGCTGCAAACTTACTATTTCTTCATAGCAACCATGACCAAGATCATTAAGGAGATGTTGCCTCTAATTGTACGGATCGCAAGAAATGCTCAAGATCTTCTCATCAAAGTGTTGTGTAGGTGAGAATAAATGAATATATAGTGTTACACCCCACATCCGATTTACCCCTTTTACTGAGTTGCACGAATCACTTTATGTTTTACCATTCGTGGTTATAGTTTTATCTTTTAGGGGGGTGGCTAAAAGTTGACTTTTTATGGGTTAACAATTTGAGTAAATTTCCTTCATGAAAGTTGTAGAGGACGTTAAACCGAGCGCGTGCATATGTGGTACGTAAAAATCGGAGTTCGTATGCAAAAGTTATGAGTGAAATACGGAAGTTACTATTCATGGTAAAATTAAGACAAATAAGGAAAGTTACCGGGTAGGTTTCCAAAACCGGAAACCCACCCCTTTTTCTCTCTCCTCTCCCCCGACTCTTCTCCCTTCCCTTCGGGTTTTCTCGTCCTCCCTTCGATTCCACACTTTCCGGCCACCAACCGGCGTGCAGCCGGCCACCACAGGAGCGCCTCTTCCCTCTCTAGACCCTAGTGACCTGGGATTTTGGAGATTTGGCCGAGAAATTCCAGATCGAAGCAAAGTTCGCTCCGGCTGCAGTTTGGGGTTTCGCCGATTTCCGGCAATTCCGGCCACCTCCGGCCACCAAGTTAACGTCGAAGGTTCGGTTTTTGATGGAGATCATTTCCCCTAAAGTATTTCATTCCAATTTGCATTGTAGAGGTCGAATTAACGATTTGCATTTCTAGGGTTCTTGAAGCTTCGGGGCTTTCCTTCACCGGCTTGATTCGACCACTTCGAGGTAAAATTGGTTAATGTTGTAGTTGGGAAGTTGATTGGGCTTGTTGTGTAGATGCTATTGCCGGAATTTGGTAGTCATCGGAGGTAGTGGTCGCCGGCGCGTGGACCCCACGTGCCGCCACTGTAGGTGGCGCGTAGAGCAGCGTTTTAATTATGGTTTTAGTTCCATAAATCCTATGTTGATTGTAGAATTTGATACATGAAGTTTGGTGGAAATCGGAGGAATTACGAATTGAGTATAAATGGTTTATTATCGATTTACGTGAATTCGATCGCCGAATTTCTTTCGAATTCACTTTAGATCTTACATCGATGAATGATTAATGTTGGAGTATTAAGGATGGATATTGTGGAGAGTTGAGGAGTTGGATTTTTGGAAGGGGGATGTTTTGAATTTCCATTTCTAAGTATCGTAAAGTTAATTTCCGTCCTGTGAAATATATATATATTTATGAATGCTATTCGTACAGGACGAGAGGAGTCTCCATACGAGGAAAATCATGAGCGATGTCAGGATTGACCGCATACTGTGAGTGGACTTTTATTTTTAAGAATGATGCATGCATTTATTTTCATGAAATAATAATTTATGGGCTAAATACTGTTTAACACCCTGTGGTTTGGGTCGAACATCAATTCAGTCCCTCGACTTTCAATTTCATCAAAAACACCCCTACACTAACCATTTCTCGTCCAATTGATCATTCCGTCGTGATTCCGTTATAGTCAACCGTTAAGTGCCATGTCAGCATTTCCAACTCAGTAAAAGTGGGTCCCACATGGAAGGAAAATTCCAAAAATAACCCTGACTGAACAGGGATTAACTATGGTTTATGGTTGACTATAATAAAAATAAAATAAAAAACTTATTAATTTAATACTTTAATTATTATTATTATTATTATTCTTTTTTTAATAAAACACCAAATTTTGCGGTTCTCTCCCTCCCTCTCACCCACCATCACCACTGCCACTACCACCGCCGCCGCCGCCACCACCCAGTCCCCAACCTAACCGGCTGACTCAATTGGAGTCAGCACTGAGAGCATCACCTTGAACTGGTACTTTGGAAACGACAAGTCGATGCTGCTACGCAACTGTATTTTCCGGTTCGGCAACCGGCTATTCTCCTCTTCAACAAGCGCAGAACCGGTCCAAAAATTTCAAACTTCAAACCCAACCCGATTTCCCTCAATCCTTTCCATGGCCTACTCGGCCATCGTCGTCGATCTTCTTCCATCGACCACTACTCGCCGTGACGCCTCCTACAGACGAAAGCAAAGGTCCCTGAGCCTCTGCAATCACGACTACGTCCACCGCCGTGATCGGCCTCTACGCCGCCGCCTTTCTCTTCAGCGTCGTCCGCCGCCTGAACTACGACATCATCAACTTGCTGGAGAGCATTAGACTACTAACAGCAATTCAACCAAACCAACTAGCATGGGAAGTGAAGAAACTAAACAAAATCAAAGAGCCTTGATCCAGATACACAAAGAATACCAAATTGCAGAACATCATCAACTGGACCCGATCTTTCAATCTTTGATTATGGCGGTTCCTTCCCATTCTCCATCATGGCGGGTTGGAATGAAATGGCGGCGTTTACGATCTCGGAGACGTCCTCGATGGAGTGGAAATCAGACGGCGGAGAACCGATCGCTGCGATGGCGGAGACCGCGGCGGTTTGATCCAGAAGCTTCTGGCTCTCGGACTTGGATTTTCCGAAGGGAATTTGGGCCTTCTGCTCGGCGGAGAAGCCCATGGAGGTGGAGGCGAGAGCGGAGAGGTGGTTGCAGACGGAGGGCCATTCGAGGATTTCAAGGGTTTCAGATTGGAAGGAATGGGCGAGGGAGAAGTTAGTGACGGCAGAGGCGGCACTGGCGGTGGGTTTGGGGAAGAGGTATGAAGATTTTGGGGAGCAGAGGAAGAAGGTTAGGTTGAATGGAGTGAGGGATGTGAGCATTGGTTTTTGCATCTTATCCGTTTGAAAACTATGGAGTCAGGGTTATTTTTGGAATTTTCCTTCCATGTGGGACCCACTTTTACTGAGTTGGAAATGCTGACATGGCACTTAACGGTTGAATATAACGGAATCACGACGGAATGATCAATTGGACGAGAAATGGTTAGTGTAGGGGTGTTTTTGATGAAATTGAAAGTCGAGGGACTGAATTGATGTTCGACCCAAACCACAGGGTGCTAAACAGTATTTAGCCCATAATTTATTTATCATTTTATTATCGAGCATAATATTTTGTCTTGGATTATAATTTTGAGATTGTTTTTCCATATAAATTTCGGATACGAATTTATTATGCTCGGAGTTTGATTTACTTGTTTTCGGGAATACGATTAAATTTTTGAAGATTAATTATGAGTTATTCTCAATTATGATTTAAGAAATGGATTTGTGATATATTTCGTGGATACTAAGCTTTTGGTGTTTATATCCGATATATGATCATTATTTGAATTTATGATTCATGCGATTTTCGACGAATTATCTTCCGAAGTATTTCCGGAATTTAAAAGTATAATTTTATTCGTCGATTTTAAGATTTTTTTTCTGGAATATCATTGGAATTGAGATTTCTCGAGGGAATTATTATATATTATTCATTGCTTCTTCAATTATGTTTTAGAGAATATTTTTGGCGTGTGGGACACGCCGTCGTTTCGTTATTATTTTCTCACTTATATATTTTAAGTTTTGGCGTGCGGGGTCACGTCGTTGGATTACATTTTATCTCGTGAGAATATGGGGAAGCCTTATGGATTTACTGGTTTTTGAATGTTTTTCCTCACCATACTCGGGTCATTCGATTAGGTCTCCTCCTCACTTACTTTGTGTTTGTGAGTGGCAGTTGAGGTAGCTTATTCTCTTCCTCACGTGGGTGGCAGTCGAGGTTATTAGTTCTCCTCCTCGCACAATCTATGTGTGAGTGGCAGTCGAGGGTAGGTAGAGCCTGAGAGGCTCCATTCCCGTATGGTGAACTCTCTTCCCCGTATCCTTTTATTGTTGTTCTTGACTAGCGGGGCTAGTCCGATTTCTGTTTAACCAGCGGGGCTGGTCCTATTTCTCGAGCATCGGAATTTATATTCTTCTTCGTGGTTATTTGTGACTAGCCCCATTTCTTGAGAGGAGCTTCTCGTGGCTTGTTTTCATAATTATTGCATGCATCGAAAGTTTTTAATGAAATAATTGTGGGAAAGTATAAAAATCCATTTTGTTTAAAAATTGTTTATTTTTGTCCACTCACGCTAACATTTTTATATACTTTTCCCCTGGGCCCTTCGGTTTCAAATGCCCAGTTTACAGTGTTGCTGCTCGGCGTTCAGGAGTGAGCCATAGTGACCGCATCCGCTTCCGTCATCATATTTTGTAGGTTATTTATTTAGCCTACGGTACTCTATGTTAAACTTTATTCCTAGAATGCTCTGATTACTAAGGGATATGTGACCCAAACTTGTATGAATTATATTTGAGGTCTATGACCTAACTTTGGTGATTGTAGTAACTTGTACCCATTTTGGATAATATGTTTGACGTTGTTAGCTTGTGATGGGATTTGTTGAATTTGGGAGCAAGGCGGCTCCAGGAGTTGTGGTTGGACTATTAGAAGTGAATTTTGTTTTCCGCAGGGTTTTGGGTTATCCATTTTTAAGGGAGGTTATGCCGAAATTTTTGGTAAATCTCCTTTAAAGGTGGGTCCCGCAGGGCCACTTCGGATTCCAGGGTGGGATTCGGGGTGGGTCTTGTCATATAGTACTTTAGTTTATGTTCTGCTATTGACATATGCATTCTTTGCTAGATATACTTACGGGTATATAGTTGGTTTGTGAGTAGCTCAAAGCCTTATCTGTAGAACTTTAAGCCAAAGCCTTTTCTATCTGCATGTGAAACCTAATTGTTTCAATGAACAGGGCCAGTTGAATTATTGGCGAATCTAGAATTCAACAGAATAATAATTTCTTAGTAGTTTACTTGAATTTGTTGAAGAATGAGAGAATTTGAGAGAAATTGAAGAGAGAATTGTGTTTCATTATTGAGAATAGGAGCCCTATATATAGGGATTACAAGTACATGTTCTAATATTACAAGGAAAACTAATCCGAGTAGGACTAGGAATTCTAGAACATTCTCTCCTATTACAACCATGAAACTATTCCTAGTTTGATAAGGCACACTAAGTCGATTTTCCTTCAACACTCCCCCTTGTGCCGCTCAAACTTGGTGGTGACGCTTCATCTGTTGCCTCGTTAAAAACCTTGCTCGAGTGAAAAACACTGTGGGACAAAAACACGCTCGAGGAGGATGAAAAAGAGTACAACACGTCCTCTACTCTTTGAGATCGAACATGTAGACATCATAACTCCCCTTGATTGCTACAATCGTGGGAGTTCGGATAACTTTCTCAATCCGATGCTCTTCACATGTTTCTCGAAGATGGATTTAGGTAACAACTTAGTGAATAAGTCCGCTACATTATCCTCTGATCGGATTTGATTCACTTCAATCTTTAGAAGTGATTGTTGTTGCTGATTGTAAAAGAACTTAGGCGATATATGCTTGGTGTTGTCGCCCTTGATGAAACCTAACTTCATTTGCTCAATACAAGCTGCATTATCCTCATAAATGCATGTAGGTTCATCCGTGGTAGACTTCAAACCACAACTTCCTTGAATATGTCTGATTACAGACCTTAGCCATATACATTCACGCACGGCTTCATGTAGAGCAATAATCTCTGCATGATTTGAGGAAGTAGTAACAAGGGTCTGTTTTGTAGACCTCCAAGATATCGCAGTGCTTCCCATGGTAAAGACATAACCCATTTGGGAGCGACATTTGTGAGGGTCAGAGAGGTACCCTGCATCAGCAAAACGCATCAAAATATCATTGTCGTTTTGATGGAGGGGAGTAGGAGGACGCCGGCCACCATGGACGGCGGCGGCAGCAACATGGCCGGCGACCAACTCTTGGAGGGTGGCTTTTTGCCACTTGGGGTCCGATCCCAAATTTTCGTCATTCCTTTTCTCTCTGTAGGGATAAAATAGGCCCATATCAATCGTACCTCTTAGGTATCGAAAGATTGTCTTTACACCAATCCAATGACGGCGTGTTGGCGCAGAGCTATGTCGAGCTAACAAGTTCACTGCGAATGAGATGTCCGGTCTTGTGCATTGAGCTAAGTACAATAATGAGCCTATTGCACTTAAATAGGGCACTTCGGCCTCTAATGATTCTTCGTCCTCATCCTTTGGACGAAACGGATCTTTTCCGGGCTCAAGACTACGGCCGATCATGAGAGTACTCACAGGCTTTGCTTTATCTTCATTAAAGCGCCTTAAGATTTTCTGAGTATATGCAGACTGATGGATCAAAATCCCATCACTACGGTGCTCGAGTTCTAAACCGAGACAAAACCGTTTTTTCCCAAGATCTTTCATCTCAAATTCGGATTTCAAGTATTTAGCAGTTTCCTTCAACTCATCTAGAGTTCCAATTAGGTTCATGTCATCGACATATATAAACTGCTACGATTGCAAATCCGGAACTTGTTCTTTTAATGAACACGCATGGGCATATTTCATTATTAATATATCCCTTCCCAATCAAGAAGTCACTTAGACGGTTATACCACATCGGTCCGGATTGTTTTAATCCATATAGTGAGCGTTTTAATCTTATTGAAAACACGCTCCGTGGTTTAGAGCCACTTGATTTGGGTAATTGAAGTCCATCTGGAACCTTCATATATATCTCTGAATCTAGATCCCCATAGAGATATGTTGTAACCACATCCATAAGCTGCATGTCAAGTTTTTCGGAAACTACCAAACTGACAAGGTAGCGGAACGTTATAACGTCCATTACGGGAGAATATGTCTCCTCGTAGTCGATTCCAGGGCGTTGTGAGAAACCTTGCGCCACGAGGCGGGCTTTATATCAAACCACCTCATTTTTCTCATTACTCTTTCTAACAAAGACCACTACTAGAAATCTGTTCATTTACATCACATCATTTAAATCGGTCAGACTTGCACACGATGTAAAAAATCAAGCTAACATCGTTTTCGAAAGAAACCGATTTAAATGTGTATCATTAACATCGGTTCCTAAAATGACCGGTGTTAAATGTTTCGTTTGAAAATTTGCGGGAACCTCATTTTCCTGAAAGCGCTAAGTGTTTAAGTGAATTATAGGAAGCGGGTACTAAAACTTAAAACTTTCACACTTAGAGAAAAAGAGCGCTCTCGACTCTACCAAAACTGAACTAGAAACCCTAACCTCAGTCTCCACTCTCGACCTCCATTTTGAACCCAGACCCGAGCTCCTCCTCCTTGTCCTCCTCCCTCGAACTCATCACCTCCTTGGCTTCTTCAGCATCGACTTCGTCCAGTCCTTCATCTCACTCGCCTCACCAAATTCGTCGACGAGGACATCATCCAGGCAGTTCTAAATGGCACCGTTCCGTCTTACTCTCTCGAATTGAAGCTTGGAGTTTGGGAGGAAGGATTCAATTACGACGCCGGTCGGAGACGAAGTCCAGCTTGGGTATGTCGTTCTCTGTACGCCAAATCTGTACGTATAATTGTTTCTGTGGACTATTGTTTTCATTTGTGGGCTATTGTTGAAGTATGATTGTTTTTCTTTAGAGTTTACGAAGCGAGAGTTTGTGGTTGGCTTCAATATTAGCTAATTTGTCAAGTCTAGCTTGGGTATGTTTTCTCTTGCTTCCTTCCAATCTTTGTTCCAATTGAAATTGTGATCTATGAAATTGTATGGTCACCTTGAGTTTGAACTATTGATTTTGTTATGCTTTTGAGATTGAACGGTCTCGGTAAAAAGAAGTTTGATGGGTCTAGGCCATCTGCAATGTTCAGTAAGTTTCTGCTTCCATTTTTGGTCTGTAACTTTTTGTATGTAGTAATAACATAGAACCTATTTTTGTTGTTATTTAGTTATCGGGTTAAGGCGAGTACCCATAAGCTGTGCTGTTCGTTTCCGACCCTGTATTGATATACACAAGGTATTGGAGATTCAAAGTTCAAATCTTTTGGGACTTAAAACTCTGTTTGTGTATTGTTACATTTGTGTGATTGTTTTGTGGGTTTTTGTTTGTAGGGGCAAGTAAAACAGATTGTTGGGTCGACGCTTTTGGATTGGAAGGAATATGGGCCGGCTCTGGTTACCAATTTCGAGTCGGATAAGTCGGTGGGGGAGTATGCAAAGATGTATAAGGAAGATGGGCTTACAGGTGGCCATGTGATAATGTTGGGGGCAGATCCTTTGAGTAGAGCTGCGGCCATTGAAGCTCTGCATGCCTATCCTGGTGGGTTAATTGCTAGGTGCCTTCTTGTTATTGTGATTCTTTTGGTCTTTTATACTTTTAAATTGATTCTCGGATTCCATTGATGTAATAGTCTTTGTAGTAAGTATTCCTTTAGTAAGCAGAGATAGTCGTTCTTGTATACGAAAATACACTTTTGTCTTTGGTTGGTAGTAATATGGCTGGATATAATAGTTGAATTAGATTAAAGATTCTAACTTGCATCAGTTAGGATTGCGAGGTTTAGGGAAACTGATATCAAAGAGGTGCCAACTTTTGCAAAAGGATCAGATTTCTCATTATTCATTGCACATGCTGAGATTAGTATAAACCTTGTGAGTGTGCTATTTCACTTTGTTCTCTATGATTGATGATATGTTTAAACTTACAGATTTTCCTCTGCTGAACTTGCTGCAAGGACTGGTATAATCTAGGTGGTTTGCAGGTAGGAGGTGGGATCAATTCAGATAATTCTTTGCAATACATAGAAGAAGGGGCTAGCCACGTCATTGTCACTTCTGTGAGTTCTGTTTTTCTCCTCTTCTAAAATTGAAAAACCATGTATATTTGTTAGAACAATTGATATCAGGAAAACATTTTCTAAAACTTGTCTTGGTTTTCTTGCAGTATGTATTTAATAATGGGCAAATGGACCTTGAAAGGCTTAAAGATCTTGTTTGTGTTGTTGGAAAAGAATGGCTTGTTTTAGACCTTAGTTGTAGAAAGAGGGTATGGAGTTATCCAGAATTATACCTCTTATGTCCTTCATTTGTTCACTTTCTTTACGAGGCTAAGCAGTCTTATTAGACTACGTAGTATTCTTGAGCAGTTTTAATTATTGCCTTTGAAATATCAGTTTATTAAAACTCAGATCATATTATGAATGCTAGAACACAGTGGACGAGTTTTGCAGCAAGCTACTGGAACTATTGTATTTTTTTTTTCTTTAAGCATTTTCAAGTACCATGTTTAGTATATAATAGGCTTTTGTGCTTTAGCCTAATAAGCAACTGTCACACATTCGCCATCTCATTAATGTATTCAAGGCCCTCTTTTATTCGTTGGCCTTAATGTGTATCTGGTCTTTTATGTGCAGGAAGGTAAATATGCAATTATCACAGATAGATGGCAAAAGTTTAGTGACATGTATCTTGACAAGGAAATATTAGACTTCCTTGCCAAGTATGCAGACGAGTTTCTGGTACATGGTGTCGATGTGGAAGGGAAAAAGTAAGTCATTTTTATTGCCATACAGTTTTCATTAGCTTATCTGATCTCTTACACTCTGAGCACTATGCAGACACAGGGGTCATGATAATTGGGATTCTATTTTGTTGTTTCATTTAAAACTTGCTTTCTAATTCCAAGTGGGGGCTATCAAGGCTTGTGTTTGGTTCGTTTTGTTTTGAACCCTGCCACCAGTTTGGTTAATTTTCTAGGAAATCACATAACTCCAATAAGCTGCCACCTGTGGCATTATAGAGCTAGTCAACATGAATTAGCTAGCTAGCTAGGTACCAATTTCTATATCAAAGTCTTTCTTTGTTGATCTTCTTCAAAAGCATACTATATAGTTGGATTATTTGAATTTGTCTCACAAAAGAACCCTTTTTCAATGTCGTAGGTGCTATTTTTTTGTTACTTTATTTCCTTACCATGCATGAAAGCTTCCCGGAGACTGACATGCTCTAATTATCATTTTCTCTGATCCCTTTCTTCTATTTGTTGATCAGTCAGTGCATAGACTTGGACTAATCATAGCATAGCAAGAATCAGATATATAGAAAGGGAGAAAAACTAATATATCTTTGTACGTATATGCTTCTTCTTCTTCTTCTTCTATAGTAAGAACTAAGAACTTCCCCAAGTAAACCCTTTGGAGCAGCTAAGTTTCTGTATGTGATTATTTTTGCTTCTGTAATCCATAAGAAATAGGCCCATGTTCCTAACACTTGAGTTATTGGATCGATTTCAAGTTCAGTAGTCTCCAACTGCTCTAACTTCTTCTTCTTCTTCTTCATCTTCTTGTTTTTCATGCAGCCAAGAGAATGGTTATGGTAAGTGAAATTGCATGAAGTTTTACTACACGGACCAACTTGTGGAACTAGATGAGTCTTTGAGAAGACTGCTTGACGTATTAAAGGTGCAACAAGGAGTGAGGGATGGAATGGAGACTTTGGAAGAATGGTGACCAACTTATTGAATCGGCAAGGGATGAGAAGGAGACCTTGACTTTGGCAAGGAAAATAAATATGTTGGTCAGGCTAATTGAACGTTACTTCGTCCTCACAAAGGTCACATTCAGGGAAGTTTCTTGGCAAACTATTATATTGGCATTCACCTAGAAATCCAACCCAAAACGTTTTGGTTACGGGCTATAAGCTTTTATTGATGTGCTTTTGTTTACTCAAAAGTTTTCATTATACTATTATAAGACTCCATATTCTTGCAGTTTCAATTGAGCATCTTTCTTTCCTTTCCTCTTAACATCAAAGTCATATATGATTATGGATATGCTGTTCCAATGTTTAGGAAGGTGGAGAAATGAGAGCAGGAACAAAGTCTCAAGCATGAGCAGAACCGCAGGCCGAAATCCATTTTGAGAGGCACAGCCTCAGGGCCATATTTCCGAGACATCCAACTCAAGAGTTTTCAGTTACAGAGAGCTGAAGACTGCTACTAAGAATTTTCAAGGCCTTCAAGAAATGGAACCCAGAAGACTTTCAAGGCCTTAAAGAGTGGCAGGTACTATTTTCCCTACCTAGGATATGGTTGAACCTCTTTTTAGCTTATGAGCATTGTAGTGTTTTGTTTGATGGATGACATCCCTTGTTTGATATCAAGAAAAGTTAAAGTTAGTACACAGAGAGGTTGTAGGTTCTATTATAAATCAATCCAACACTCCTTATAGCTAATTAATTACCTTCTATTTTTACTTGGTGGATGAAATCCTTTGTTTGATATTTGGATCAATTATGTCTTTTGCTATACAGGATGAATCACTGGTATAATCAAACAATCAATACCTTGGACAAAAGAAGAGGTCAGTACGTACTCTTATCTTAGTCTGATATGTAAGTGATCAAATCCAAAAGATCGTACACCTTGCAACTAATTATCTTCATTAGCTTGTTTACCCAATCATTGTGCCTTGTGTGTTGCATGTTTATATATTTCTAGTGGGCGGTAAAGACGCGGAAATCATATAGCCAAAATCAAATTGACGAGGTGCGCATTGAAGTGGCTGATTATATACAGAGTTTGATGTAGGACTGTGACTGCCAAGATGTTTTTTGAGTAAGGCTAGCTAGTTTTGGCTTTGAAGCAAATCTTGGTGTGGAACTTTTGTACATTGTTGCTCATATGTTTCCAAGCTAGCTTTTGTAAGTTTAGGGGTTTATTTTCTGAATTATGTTGAATCATGAATTTGGAAAGAAAATTAATGGAAAGCCCCTAATTTTGGATGATGAGAAATGCAATTTTTTTCCCAGCAATAGCTAAATGCAAACTTTTCACATCATGCTTGTCAAAATGAAGTGAAGTATATTAAAACATAATAAAACAGTAATGCCAAGGAAAACGAAGTCAGTTGAGAGATTAGAAATCAGTA
The DNA here is from genome assembly GCF_958449725.1 of Rosa rugosa. Lineage (NCBI taxonomy): Eukaryota > Viridiplantae > Streptophyta > Magnoliopsida > Rosales > Rosaceae > Rosa > Rosa rugosa. The sequence continues at coordinate 56,461,805 of NC_084821.1, read as the reverse complement.
TCAAAAATGAAATCGATGTCCTATGATTATCAATATATCGAATTGTAACTCAAAACCGATGTAATCAAAACTACTGCACATCGATTTCTAATCACCAAACCGTAATCTATTATGAACATACAAATCACCTACCATGCATGGAGCAAACCGATGTGTGGTCAAAATGTGAACATCGGTTTTACGAACAAACAATACTCATGGGAAATGATGTCTACAAGTGTACTGGACATCGCTTCTGGAATAGAAATCGATGCAAATGTTCAAGTAGGTATTGTTCGACATATACTTTTTTAAGCATAAAATGTGAAAATATGAAGAATTAGACATACCTAACATACAAAAATATGATGATTATAACGATTATACATCGATTTATTTTTTAGAATCGATGTTGGTTGTTGTCTGGGACATCGGTTGAAAACGCGCTTATACTGATGTCTATACTTTTCTCTACACCCACTAAGACATCGGTCGAAAATTAGTTTAACATCGGTCCAGAACCGATGTCTATGAACAAAATTCTAGTAGTGGACCCATTTATGGCCAACAGGTTTTACATCTGGGGGTGTCTGCGTTATAGGCCCAAATACCTGTCTCTTCGCTAGTGAATCCAATTCAGCCTGAATCGCATATTTCCATTTAGGTCAATCCGCTCTTCGTTGACATTCTTCGACAGAGCGAGGTTCGATATCATCATATTCTATAATTCCTTTTGCAACATGATATGCAAATGCATCATCAATAGCCATAGAATTTCTATCCATCATCTCATGTACACTAGTGTAATTCATGGAGATCTCTCCATTCTCTAGAGTTGGTTCTGACATTGGAGCGTCCCCCAATGATGTCTCTTGGACATAACCATAATCCGGAATATTCTCATGAGATGGATTATTTACATCGATGATTAATGGATTATTCTGTGCCAAACTCGCTTTCAATCTTGGACGAGAATCCATCGAACCTATGGGCCTCCCGCGCTTCCTAGCAGGAGCCATGGGCCTAGCCACAACGTCACCATCACTGTGAGAGGGGACATTGGCACCATGCTCAGTTGCCCTTGAGATGGCGTCATGTCCTCTAATTTTAGGGACATCAATCCTTGCAGGCACGTTTGCAGCAGGTATGTGTGATCTCGTCACTTTAGCGATATCAGAAAACGCATCAGGCATCGGTCCTGCTACGTTCTAAAGATCGAGAATTCTCCGCACTTCAATTTCGGATTGTGCGGTTCTGGGATCAAGATGAGAGAGAGTGGGGACAGACCACGACAATTCCTGTCATTCCTATTGAACATTTGTGTTTTTATCTCCCCCTAACGACGGGAAGACTGTCTCATCGAAGTGACAATCTGAAAATCTAGCGGTAAAGAGATCGCCTGTCAAGAGTTCTAAGTAGCGGACAATCGTTGGAGAATCATATCCAACATAAATGCCTAATCGTCTTTGAGGACCCATTTTGGTGCGCTGTGGCGGCGCAATAGGCACATAAACTGCACACCCAAATATGCGTAAGTGTGAGACATTAGGCTCATACGTCACCATCTGGGACGCAGAAAATGGTTGAGTGGCAGTAGGCCTCAGACAAATGAGCACAGCTGCATGCAATATTGCATAGCCCCAAGCAGATATAGGGAGATTGGAGCGCATTACCAATGCCCTAGCGACCATTTGTAGTCGTTTAATGGCGGCTTCTGCGAGACCATTTTGGGTGTGAACATGAGGAACTGGATGTTCAACATCAATCCCAATGGACATGCAATAATCATCAAAAGTTTTTTATGTAAACTCCCCAGCATTGTCTAATCTTATAGACTTAATAGGATGATCAGGGTGGTAAGCCCTTAACTTAATAATTTGTGCTAGGAGTTTAGCAAATGCAGCGTTCCTTGTAGACAATAGCATGACATGTGACCAGCGTGTCGATGCATCAACCAACACCATAAAATATTGAAATGGTCCGCATGGTGGTTGAATAGGTCCACAAATATCACCTTGGATTCTTTGTAAGAATGGTATATTTTTTTTTAGTGTCCTTTGCATAGGATGGTCTCGATCCTAATTTTGCTAAAGAGTAGGCTTTGCAGAACGAATGATGGGCTTTAGAAACAACCAATGAGGATTTTGGTTGAGCCATGAAGTCACAATTGACTTTAGAAGCAAAATTTGGAGTAGAAAGAGCAGTGGTGGCGTCAATGCCACCCTGAGGCCGCAGGGGGATGGCGGCGCCGGCCAAGGATGGCCGGTTTTGGGGGTGAACGGCGCCGTGAGGCGCAGGTGCTCTTTCGGTGTCCAAAATCCGATTTTTACTTCTTTTCGTTCTGAAAAATGGATGTCCGTGTGAAGTCTTTAATATACGGATCATCATATCACGACCTGGGTGTCCCAAACGGTCATGCCAAAGCCTATATGTGTCAGAATCCCGTAAATCATCTCTCATAACATGATTGGATTCAATTATGCGAATAGTGGTTGCATACAACCCACTAGATCGACACATAAGTTTCTCTAAGACTCTTTTATGTCCGTAGTCATTAGAGGTGATGCAAAGGAACTCTTGTCCATTCTCACAATGTGTTTCCACATGAAAACCATTGGCTCTTATATCTTTGAAGCTCAATAGGGTTCTTTCTGCCCTAGGAGCACAAAGAGCTTCGGTGACATTTAAAGTTGTGCCATTTGGCAACATAAATTGGCCTGGTCCTCTACCATGAATCAATTGAGATGATCCAGCCATCGTAGTCATGGAAGATCGAGAAGGCGTCATCCATAGAAATAGTTGCCTATTTCGAAGGATGGTATGTGTAGTTGCACTATCCACGAGGCATTCTAGCTCTCCGGGAAACATACTGAAAAAATAATAAAGTTCGAAATTAAAATATGTCCAAGACATTGAAAAATAAATCGATACTTTATTAATAATAGCCAATGATTACATCAAAGTTTCGTGACCATTTGTCTAATCCAAAATAAAAATCAAATGTAGACAAATCGTAGTCACTCTATCCTTTGGTAACTCCAATCAAATATGACCAGCGAAGTAGAGAGAGATGTCGGTGGAGCAAGGCTCTCTTAAATACCACTAATCTCAATTACTTTCCTAGACATCATACTTAATTAGGTGCGCCACATGAGATAGAGTTAATACAATTGTCATTTATTGATTAAGGCATATTGCCATTACATAATTCTTGGAAAAAATAAAATACTATTCTAAATAAAAATCTGCGGCATTTTGTCTTCATCGCCAAATTTAAAGTCTTTGTGAACTCGATGTCTTGATCACCATGATGTGACTACCTTCGTAGGTACATTGCAAATTCAGGTCCATCGATCAGACGTTCCATATCAGAAATAGACACCATAAAGAGGATTCTCCCTTGATTGAGGCGCATTGGTGCAATATGCATAGTCCCTAGGACTGGTGGCGTTGGAAAGTGATGACCATGGCCAACGTTGGCTCCATGGTTTCCAACCCTTCGTCCCTCAAAATCACTCCTCCTACAATCGTGTGATTGTCGCCTTAAACGATTACCTTCTTGAGCATTTCGATCGTATGAATCATGACGTCGATGGCGACTTTCTCTAGCCATAGGACAATGCTCTTGATGGCTATCTTGAAGTCTATCAATTTCTCTTTTCACAAGCTCGTTGCCATGTCTTTCAGCAGTGGCCATAGCTTCAATAAGCTGTTGAAAACTTGTGATCCGTCTAGCATTTACATGAGTCCGAATAAATTAAAGGACCTCATAGCATGGACGGGGAATGTATTGAGGGTTTTCTCAATCAATTGGTCTTCTGTGATTGTTTTTCCATAGAGACGCATCGTTGTTTTGATGCGGTGGGCTTCCGAATAAAATTGCATGACAGTGTCAAATTCAGAGAAGCGAAGATCATTCCATTCTGCTTCTAAATTCGGAAGGATGGAGCCACGAACATTGCCATATCGTTCGCGAAGCGCTTGCCAAAGCTTTATGGCGCTTATCCTCATTTATGAACTCAAACTGTAGGTCACTATCCATGTGACGTTTCATGAAGGCAAGTGCCTTGGAATTATCTTTCTCAGTTTGAGGGTCTGGAGCTGTTTCTATAGGACAAAGCTCTTGGATTGTATGCAATAAATCTTGGGCAGTAAGATGGGTCTCAATGTCAATGGCCCAGTCTAAATATCATTTGCCTGCATAATCCAAAGGAACAAAATCGAGTTTGTTCATGTTTGACATCCTGAATGGTGAAACAAGAACAAGTTAGTTTCGGAGTCAATGCTTCCACGAAAACTAAATAATAAGATTTTCGAGCTATGCTACCAAGAAATCGATTTCCAAGAATAATTAGATTAGACCGAAACGATGATGTTTATATGATCATAAATCGATGCTTACGGACGCTCTTAGTCCGAAGTCTTACGAACGCTCTTAGTTCGTTAATAGCGTGAATCCCCACGATTCCGCTTTTCAAGAATTGAACCCACGTTATAAGAAAGGTGGGATGTAGAAGAAGGGAGGTTGCAAGTCCCCGAGAAAAAGAAGGAGAAATTTAAATTTCGGAAAGCAGGAACTTTAATTTAAAAACTTACTTGTTGAAATTAGGAGCAGATTCTCTTCTGAACAGCTTTCACTTCGATTGTTGTACATGTCTCAAAATAACTCCGATAAGGCTGAAATTCGGAGGTCAGATGGAAGAGACAGAGACGAACAACTTTGATGAATAAAGGATTTTTATCTGAGGTTCTGAACTAGATGTTTCGGGGCTTGCAAGCAGACGGACGTGCACAGGAAAGGAGAAGGATGCAGTTGGTGAGCGTTGGTGCTGCAGGGGCAGCAGACGTGCAGCGGTGCTGCAGGGGTAGCAGGGATGCGTGCGCAGGGACGCGTAGGTGCTGCAGGGGCAGGTGCACAGGTGAGGCTAGCGTGGGCTAGGAGCTGCGGTGATGAAGAAGATTTTCGGGTTTTTGGTTTGTAGTTAGAACTCGTGCTGATAACGTGTTTAAGTATGAGAGAATTTGAGAGAAATTGAAGAGAGAATTGTGTTTCATTATTGAGAATAGGAGCCCTATATATAGGGATTACAAAGTACATGTTCTAATATTACAACGAAAACTAATCCGAGTAGGACTAGGAATTCTAGAACCTTCTCTCCTATTACAACCATGAAACTATTCCTAGTTTGATAAGGCACACTAAGTCGATTTTCCTTCAACAGAATTCACTCTTTGTGGTCCTATATGAAATATTAGCATGTCTTTGTGAAAATTTAAATCATTCAAAGGTTACATACTATACTCAACCTAATGTTGAAGGTAGCAGTATGGAGTTCAGTACTACTGATCATAATCCATCAACGACCCTGGGGACATAATCAAGTTTTCCCTACAAACCATGAAGTTTTGTACGCCTAGGATCAAATGGAAATCTGAATTAGATTGTCATAGAATGGTTTGATACAATCTGTACCCTTATGATTCTTCTTTATGATAATCTGTACCCTTATTCGTTTAGTATATACACATAAACAATCTCAGATCTTACAATGTATGCCTAGGTAGCACTGAAAACCATGATGGTTATACACCGTGCTCTGAGGGAACTTGATGATACATTCTGTGACGCTTTTATTCTACCTGGCTTCGTTTATATGCATCATATCTCGAAGAACGCCTGGAGTGTTTTCGTGTCCTGAAGTACGATGTTCAGAAACATCACTTGGTATGCAGTTTGAATTGGAATTTATGTGCAAGCTCTTTGTATGTGTACTGTTCTTCCTATATCATTTAACGGAAAAACCACCCCTCTGGCATTCTTTGAACTTTTATATTACGTTTACTTATCAATGCAAAAAGGAATTGGAATGTACCATTCTCATATGGTATAGTCATCTACTGCTGATTTACACATTTTTCATATTCTGTTACCGGTGTAACATGATAGCATTTAGAACCAGGAGTTGAAGGAAGAAGAACGCAGTATTGAAACGAATTGATTGAGGTACGAAGATGTGTATTTGTTTGCATTTTACAACTGGGTATGTGGTGCTTGATAATCATCGTGCTTCTCATACCCCTGGCTGGGTTTTGCTAAAAGTTGGGGCTTTATTGATTTGTAATGCATTCGTATCAGGTTCCAGTTATGCTTCATTCGAGTTATCGTCGCAGAGATACTTGACGGACAAGTGTCTTTATGACCAAGGTGGGTATTTCATTATCAATGGTAGTGAGGTAAATGCCTTCATGTACAGAAACCGAGGCAAATTTTTGCCTTTTTCCTCTGTTTTTAGGTGATTCGTTTTTCACTTTAGATTAATTGTTTAAAGCTTCAATTTGTTTTGTTTTGTTTGTAGTATTCTTTGCCTCCTCAAGTGGGAAGGAGTTGGGAAAGTGGAAATCCCCATGAGGCTGTAGATTTCCGGGGTTTGACCAAAACCCAGGTGAGCAAAACTCCCCGAGTTTTGATTCAATTGGTCTGTTTTGGGTTTGATTGCTGCGTGTGAGTAGATTCATTGTCAGAATACTTCAGGATCTGAACTGCGTGTTTTGGTAAGAGAAAGTTTGAAATTTGGGTTTTACAGAAAGGGAAAGATTAGAGCTTAGAGCTTCATTGAGGGTCTGAATATGTTTTGTCTTCAAGTTTTTGACTCAGGATTTCGTTGGTTTAAACAGAGGGAAAGAGAGGGTTTGGAGGGATTTAGTAAGAAGGAAAGTGACGGTGAATAGGTTGATGCTGAGAAGGTACAGTCAAAAGAGTTCAGAAGAGTTCGCAAATTATAACACCTCTTGCAGACATAGTGTGGTAGTCTTAGCTCCTCTTTTTCCCTTCTGTTTTGAATCTATTAGTCACAATTGTCCTGTGTTTTCAAATTACGTACTGATATCAAAATTGTCAATAACAGGTTGTTGACCCATCCACTGGAGTAGAAGAAAGTCTACTGGTCATAATGATTTCTGTTCTTGAATATAGGCCTAAAATAGTACAAAACCATGGTATTAGTCAAGCAAAACATGGTGATACATCAAGCTTCAACAAAGGAGATTCTCAACACACGCTACATCAAAAGACTTTCGATCAAACCAGATTTAAGCCATCAAACAACCAAAGAAGTTTGTGCAGTAATGATGGCAAATGTTCAGAAAACTTGATTAAGAGCAGGGATTCCACTTTACAGTTTGTGCAGTTATCCAATCTTCTGCATAGCTGTTAGTTTTTTTCATCAGTGTGTTGGGTTTCAACGGCTAACGCATATATGTATCTAGCTCTTCCTAGCTGGCAATTGTTTATTGACATGTATCTGTTTATTTCCTTTGTTTCAATTTGTTGCAATTTGTTCCATGATAATGTTCATCAACTCATCAAATTCCTGACAAGTTAATTTCATTGATAAACAACTTTCTTTTATCATGGAAAAAGAAGTTTGCAGCTGCCGAAGATGAATGCTATTATGTATACAGCAAAACGTTGAAGCAAGGGTCAAGGGATAAGTAAACTTCAAACTTAGATGGTCTATTTTTTGAACACTACTATGATAAGATCACCCTTTAAGTTTTAGGAGTAAAAAAAGACATTATGGTTATCATTCACATCCCGCAGTAAAGCGCGGGCGCTGTTGCTAGTATAAAATAATACATCAGCCACACTTCATGCATGTACATGAGAGATATGGGCATGCCAACATGTTGAAGAGCAGTGGGTATGACCCCAATTCCCACAGTTCATTCATTATGTGGCAATGGGTCAGTGGCTGTTGCCCCAGTATTGTTGTAGTGTGATGTGCTTAATGGTGACAGTTCATATTCTATATGTTAAGAGAGTTGGGAAGTTTGAAGGTGCAGTCTGTCTTTATTTCCAGACTTCACGATGTTATGTAACAAACCACATACCTTGCATGCCATACAACGAAAAACAAATCAAAGTTTAAAAAGTATTCATGTAGGAAAGAAAGGTTACCAATGATGCTTTTCTGCTATAATTCATGTAGGAAAGAAAGGTTACCAATGATGCTTTTCTGCTATAATTCATGTAGGAAATAAAGGTTACCAATGATGCTTTTCTGCTATAAACAGCAACCTCATGATTGGCTATTAATCTCTTTTCATAAACCCTGAAACCTCCAATTCATTCTGTGTGTTGAATTATTCAACTTGTTTTACTGAGAAACCCAATAGCAGATCACAATGAAACTTCCTTCAATTATTTCTAAATAGTCATATATACCACCTCCAAGCTGCCATAGCTTTCATTGACTCATTATGTGATAAAATAATAATCATGTGGCACACACCAATGACTAATTGGAGGACAGTTCCAATCTAAAATACTACCATAGCTTGATATTTTTGTATGGCCTTTATAAAATACTGAATCAATTAACTACTGATAAGTGGATCTAGGCTGCTATGCTACGTGAGTTTCTTTATAAAATACTAAATCTTTACTATGTATGGCCTTTTTGGTTGCTGTTAATTAGATGTTATCAAAGATTGGACTTGTTGACTTAGATCCTAATTATGATTCTCAATTACTTTGATGACATTGATTGCATCACTGTTAACTTCAAGCTTCCTGAAGTTTTCTCCAACTTCAAAACAAAGTTCTATTAACTGTGTTAAGGGCTTAGCTGGCTCTGTTTTACTCCAAAAGATCATGTAACTATTTTTTCAAAGAATATATAAAAGAAGAAAAGAGAAAATTATTCAGACAAAGAATAAGAACATTTGAGAGTTGAATCTCAATTCGATTACTGCTATGATTGTTGCTGCATTCTTAATATATTATCAAAGGGCAAAAATTCAATAAAGACAACTGAAACAATTAATTTATGAAACTCAAACCATTATATCATATTGTTAAAATTTTTAACTTGAACTCAAAAACTGACAGAAAGCTAAATACCAATTTATTACAAACTTTACTATCAGTCAATCAAAAGAAATAAAAAATTACTTAACGATTAAAATTGATGCTATGGAAAATGCTCACCTTTCTCACATCTTCAGAGAGTGCAATATGACTGCTGACTGCTTGGCTAAGGACAACATCAATCATGAGCTTGGTACCATCATCTTTGAGTACCCCCCCCCCCCCCCCCATTCATGCTGCTCAGGCCTATCTTGACGACATCTCTGCTGTTTCTAGAGCAAGGAGGAGCTCCTGCTCTAATTCTTAGCCTTTTTGTTGTTTTTGTTTGGGTCTTTTAGGCCCCGATTGTAACCAAAAAAGGCCCCGATTGTAACCAAAAAAAAAATTGATCTACAAATATGACAAATAGAGCAATGTTCTCACCTGTTTTCAAATTACAATTTGCTTATCACAAAACTCCTTTGACCAAAACCAAACAGTCCAAGACACACAACAGAACCTGCATTAGAAAATAATCATCTTTCAAAACATACTCTAACCAACCCACCCACATGATAACTGCACAGTCAAACTGTACAACCATCGCAATGAAACTAAAAAGTCTAGCTTGAATCCCGTTAAATTTCAACCCATATTTCAATCCATAGCAGAAGTTCTAGCAGCTAGATTACTCTTCCCCGCTGTGTTTATATTGGTTATTTAGCACTTTTTATTTTGATCATGAAATTGATGATTTACTCTGAAGTTATTTACATTAGGGCCTCGTTTGGTTCGCGGAATAGAAAGGTTGGGAAAGGAAAGTACTGTGTTTGGCACACCCAAGGAAAGGAACAACTTTCCTACATGAAGGGAAAATAGGGGGGAAAATGGATCCTCCCACACCCCATGGGATTCATTTTCCCTCATACTTTCCCTGCATTAATTGCCATTAATTACCTACTCTAAATATAATTTTAATGGTTGTTATCACCAATTTATCCATGAAATTTTTGAATCTTGAATTGTTTATGTTTTGATAATAAGGATATTATTGGAAAATTGATGTTACCTACTTTCCTATTCATGCACAAACCAAACATCGGAAAGGAAAGTAAAATACATTTTGCGATTACTTTCCCGGTGCTTCCAAACATTGGCAGAGAAACTAGTGAGAAATTTACTTTCTCATGCTCATGGGAAAGACCAAGGAACCAGTTTCCTTTCCGACAACCAAACAAGGCCTAGAAGTAAACCATATTGTCCACAGCGAGTATTGATAAAAGATGACATAGGACCAAACAATTATCACCACTCGAGAACAAAGAAAACACCCAAAAACACTCGAAATCATCAACATCAATTAAGAGCCAAACTGGAAGCCTCACCTTCAACCCCTCCCAATCAACCACTCGAATCCCAAATCAATTCAAAGACAACCAAAAACACATAAGAACCGAGCCCAGAACAACCCATGCACGCTCACAGCTGAAAATTAGGGGAGAGAATTACCAGATTCAATTGGATTCACACAGCGACGTCTCTCTCTCTCTCTCTCTCTCTCTCTCTCTCTCTCTCAATCTTTCTTGATAACTGATAAAGATGGTTGCATGACTGTAGAAGAAGGAGGAAATCAACGGATTCACGAGGCGATTCAATTGGATTCATGGGGCGACGACAACCGATCTCTCTCTGTCTCTCTCTATCTCTCTCAATCTTTCTTAATAACTGATAAAGATGGTTGCACACTTGCACAACTGTAGAAGGAGGAGAAAATCAACGACAGGATACGATATATCCAGCTCAGTGGCAGAGCTGCAAAAAAATTTCAAGCAAGGGTAAAAGCGACAATTCAGGATGAACAGTGTAAGAGTGAACGGAGCTTTAGATGTATTTATAATTTCAGTTCATGTTTTCATCATTTGGAGAAGGTAGGTGCATTTGTGACCATTCATGGCTAGTAGTAGCTGCCTGGCCTTAATTTGCTTACTCTTCTTTTCATGCTTGTGGAGATCTCTTGCTGCAAGAACAGATACACTGAAACCAGGTGATACGCTCAATTCCCAGAGCTCCTTAGTTTTTGAAACAGGCAAGTTCAGTTTGGGGTTCTTCCAAAATGGAATTTCGAAATCCAGCTATCTAGCAATCTACCACACATTACTGGAAATTCTATACTTTATGCATGGATTGCCAACCAAAAAACACCTATACTATACCCAACAGGAGTTCTTACCTTGGATATGAACAACACATTGAAAGTTACCCAAAATGGTGGTGATCCTCTGCTTATTTACTCTGCTTCAGAAAGTACTACCAATAATTCCAATATTGTTGCTACCCTTTTGGATTCTGGCAATTTCATCTTACACCAAGTCAACTCCGACGGATCAACGGAAAGGGTGTTGTGGCAAAGTTTTGATTATCCCGGAGGCACCCTATTGCCAGGTAAGAAGTTAGGTGTTGATTATAAAAATGGTCACATTTGGTCACTGTCATCGTGGACTAGTCTGTACAGTGCAGAACCGGGGGCTTTCACTCTCGATTGGGACCCCGGTGAGCACCAGTTGAAGATCAAGGAACGAGGGAATGTTTGTTGGAGTAGTGGTGTCTTTAGCAATGGAAGATTCAAGTTTGTATTACCTGATGATGATTCCAAGAAGATGAGGTACAATTTTAGCATTGTTTCAAATGAGAATGAAGACTACTTTACTTATACTTATGTAGGTGATCAAAGTGATGCATCACAATGGGTGCTGAACATCATGGGGCGACTACCAGTGGCGGATCCAGGATCCAAGAGTTGTCTAGGCTAATTAGAAGTAAACTATTTTTTTTTTTTTTTTTTTTTTAGGTTTGGAACCCAGTGGGAAGCTCATCCTCACGCCTTTATTATTTTCAATCAAAACATAACTATTATTTTCAATCAAAACATTTCAGACATAACACAACTACAACTAATTATACATTACTATTAGTTACTAACTTGCGTCAGACTTTAATGTCTAGTTATGTGTATAAAACAGGCTAAAGAATATAAAGTTTTTTTTTTTTTGAATCTAAAGATGCCAGCCATTTATTAATAATGAAAAAACTTACACATTACAAACCTCAGCTGCAAGTGCAGCTTGTAAAAAAACTGGAGCAGAAAAAAAGAACTCGGCCTGCCTGATAGAGCAAGCATGAGTAGCCAACAGATGGGCTACCCTATTGCCCTGTCTACCCACATGACTCACTTGAATAAGCCCCTGGGATACACCCAAGGCCATTACATCATCATAAAGCCTCCCCAGCAATGAAGTATTGGCATATGCCTCCGAAGAGAGTTGTCGTTGGACCTCCAACGCATCAGTCTCCAAAATTGTAGGACCAAACCCATGCTCCAACGCAAATTCTAATGCAGCTTTACACGCCAGAATCTCTGCATGCTCCGGCGATAGTAAACCAGTCAGTTGACTAGCACCACCGCCCACCATAATCCCATTCTCATCCCTAACTACAAAACCCAGCCCACCCTTCCGAGTAGCGTGATAAAAAGCTCCATCAACATTGATCTTGACCAGACCCACCGGTGGAGCTCTCCATACTTGTAACATCCCGTATTTTCACTTACCCGTTTATTAGTCATTTGGACGGTAAACGACAACTACTCTCACTTTTTACTCTAATTCGGTATTTTAGTGGCCCTAAAAGTTGACTTTTTGATCGGGCCAAAATTTGAGAAAACTTCCTTCTTGAAAGTCGTAGAGGACGTTAAACCGAGTCCGTGGACATGTGATACACCTAAATCGGAGTTTGTATGCAAAAGTTATGAGTGAATTACGAAAATTACTGTTCATGGTAAATTTTTGAGAAACTTAGAATTATATATGGATTTTGAAATTTAAGGTTTCGATTATCGAATTACGAGAATCCGACCGTCGGATATCTCTCGGTTCTGCCTTGGAACCTTTAAATTAACGAATTGGTATTAGTGGTATAATTTGGGCTAAATCCGAGGAGAATTGGGAGGTGAAATTATGAGGAGTTGATTTTAGGAATTGTATTAAATTATTGAAGAATTATTCACGGAATATAATTGTGTACAGGACGACGTACCGAGCTATTGCTCGATGACGGAACACGAATGCGTGATCGTCAGAATAGTACTGTGAGTGGACTTTTGTTTTTAAATAATGATGCATGCATTTATTTCCTAAAATAATGCTCTAGTGATTATTCATATTACATTTTGAGCAAATGAATTAATTCTCGGAATTTGATTTCGATTTATATCGTGGTTTTGCTTTCAATAATGAGTTCAAAGGTTGGTTATGATTTATAATGTTATTTGACGAATTACTTATTTCTGAGGTAATTTCCGGAATTAAGTATATTTCTAAGCGCCGATTTAAGCTCCTGGAAGATTTTCAAGATGAGTTTCGATGGAGTTGGATTTTTCTCATTTATTTGTCGACTTTCGGTTTTGGCATTGGGAATGCCTAATTAATGATTTTGGATTTGGTTTGTTTCTTGGAGATATTGAGAGATTTTTTCTGGAAATGGGATTTGCTTTTACTAATTTCCGGTTTTGGTTACGGATTTGAGAATATTTTGGCGTGTGGGACACGCCGTCGATTTATTATTATTTCTCACTTATTTATTTTGAGTTTGAGAGTAATCTTGGCGTGCGGGGTCACGTCGTTGAATACATTGATTTTATCTCGTGAGATATATGGGGAAGCTTTATGGATTTACTGGTTTTCGATTGTTTTTCCTCACCATACTCGGGTCATGTGATTAGGTCTCCTCCTCACTTACTTTGTGTTTGTGAGTGGCAGTTGAGGTAGCTTATTCTCCTCCTCACGTGGGTGGCAGTCGAGGTTATTTGGTCTCCTCCTCGCACAATCTATGTGTGAGTGGAAGTTGAGGTTATTAGTTCTCCTCCTCGCACAATCTATGTGTGAGTGGCAGTTGAGGGTAGGTAGAGCCTGGGAGGCTCCATTTCCCGTATGGTGATATCTCTTCCCCATATCCTATCATTTCTCGACTAGCGGGGCCTAATCTGATTTCCGTGTAACCAGCGGGGCTGGTCTTATCCTGTTGAGTATTGGAGTTTCGATCTTTTTTCTCAGTTGTTTCTGACTAGCGGGGCTAGTCGGTTTTTCTTGAGCGGAGCTTCTCGTGATTTGTTTTCTAAATCGTTGCATGCATCGAGAGTTTTTAAGGAAATAAATGGGGAAAGTATAAAATTTCTTTCGTTTAGAATTGTTTATTTTTGTCCACTCACACTAACGTGTTTTCAATACTTTTCCCCTGGGCCCTTCGGTTTCAAATGCCTAGTTTGCAGGCGAATGAGTTGAGGTCGGGCGTACACGAAATTGAGGCATAGTCAGCAGCATGGCTTCCGCATCTGCCTTTGAATTAGGTTTTCCTCATATACCTTTCTGTTAGAATTGCTCTGATTACCTATGGGATTTATGTTATTCAAGTTGAGATATGTGTTTTGTGAATTGGAGATTGATGTTGATTTGGGGAGCAGGGTGGCTCCAGGGGCATAAGGATGATTCGATTGAGAAGTGTAAATGTTCCCTACAGGTTTGGGTTGCCCATTTTAGGGGAAGTTCCGCCAAATTTTTGGTAGAATTTCTTCTAAGGTGGGCCCCGCAGGGTCACTTCGGATTTCAGGGTGAAATCCGGGGCGGGTCCTGTCAGTTGGTATCAGAGCTTTAGGTTGTCAGATTCTGTGGACTTGTCCATATCTTGTTACCGTATATGCTTGACGTTACTCAGTACCTCCCGAGTGATGGCCTGACTGCAGCGGTTCCCCATCATATGCTCTTCGGTGCTGTTGTACTCATCAAGTGTGTACGGTACATGTCTTGTTGGTTTTCCTTGGATTTTATGCCTCCTGTACGCCGACCTCATAGGAATTTCGCTACTTATCGGATAGATTCATGTCATGCACCTTTCCCTAGTAATGGTAGAGTAAGGCTACTCTACTCTACAGATTCGAATTGTGCTATGTAGTAATTCGAGGAAATGTTGTGGTTATTTCTTCCTCGATGCCAGTAAGTTTGTTGGAGCTGGGTTTAAGGTGCGAGAACGGAGTTTGATTTCATGTTCGAGTATCTGAGACGAGTGATTATAGCCTTGGGCTGTCTCTGAATACTTGGAATCAGAATTGTGGTTTGATGTGAGTCTAATAGTAATTTTGGTTCTAACCTTGAACCGAGTTACGGGGGATGTGTCATGTAGACGTGGTTGGTGTTGTGAGAGTCATCTTGGAATGATACTTTGCAATTCACAAAGAAAAACGGATTGGAAATTTCCTCTAATTGGACACCTTGGTCTGTTGACCTGACCATGACTTGTGGACATAGTTTTGTCCAAGTGAAGGATATTGTCCGAGATTGAGTGTTTTTTTGTTATTGATTACAGTGAAATGGTTTAATACAACTTCGGGGATTGACGGTAGTGACACCGTTGGGTATCCATAGTGGTTCAAACGAATTACTAGGTGATACGCAGTTTGATTTGAATTTTGAATCTTGGGGTCATAGAAATTGAAATGTAGTAAGTTCTTAATGGAACAATTGATAGTTTGAATGATGGAGATTTTGTAAGAGTAGTAAGTAGAGTAACTCTAAGGACATGAGTTTTCCCAGTTGCCTCAGGAAGTATTCATGGTCATAGTTCGACCGGAGTTCTAAGTTATATTTTGAGTAAAACTTCTTACATGTTGAGCTTAAAATTGGGTCGTTAGGTGGTGGGACCACCTTCGGATCTTGGTATCGCTGAGAGTGATACATGTTGTTGGACGGGTGTCCATCATATGATGGGTGATGTCGTCAGGGGAGGATGACTAGTACAGCAAAATTTAGAAATTTGTAATCGATTTAAAGCACAAAGGTGAGAAGTGAGGATCCGAAAGGTTTCAGAAATCAAGGACATTCGAATCGTCTTTAACGGTTTTGATCACTTTATCGCGTATGAAGGTACTATTTGGTGTCGTTGGATATCCGTTTGGGTGAAATCATTGAACTTGGGATCAAGAATGAGTCGTAATAACCCCACGAAGTGTCCGTAGCAATGCAAGTGGAATTCCCATGTGATGTGGTTATGATCAAAGTTTTGAAGCTTAGAGTAACGAAGAAGGTTTGGTGATAGTTTCCTTGCGGGGCGATGCTAGTCAATAAGTTTTGGAATTCTACCAGCATTTAATTATGGTTTTCTCGATGAGTTCTTTGGGGACTACGGAAAAATCTCTTTCCTGCTTGTGGATTTCATTATTGCTTCGATATCTTTTTCCTTAATTCGTAAGTCGATTTTCTTTTCTACAGTATTTGGGGTGCCTTACACTCACGTAATCGACTTTAGTTTACCCTTGAGCCTTCTACTCTCGAAATTTTGCTTTATGTTTCTGGTTACACATTCGAGATAATAGCAGGTTGCTTTGAACATAGGGTTTTTCAGTCACGAACGGAGGTGAACCTTTCTTTTGGAATGTTGAGTTCGGCGGGCTTGCTATGGAATCGATCAAAATAAAATGTCTGGCAATGTTTCAGTTTGAGAATCGTTCATTTTATGAATTGAATCTCTTTTATAGTTGGTCAACTCTTGGATCGGATTTGGAACATTTATTAGTGTTGTTGGTTACAGTGTAGTCCAGTAAAGGGGTTGGTACATACAGAGTTAGGAAAAATTTCCACAATGTTGTATCTGTAAAAAAAAAAAAATAAATAAATAAATAAATAAAAAATAAAATTGTCATGAGGTTTTGTCAGCTGGTTTGAGATGTTGCTATTTGGGCTGGTGAAGTAGTTATAAGAGAGAGTTTTCCTAACTAATTAAGAAAGCTATTCTATTTTGGATTGATCAAGATTTGAGTCTAACATCTAGTAATTCAGATTGTAGTGCTCTCGGTAGTGAGAATTATTGAGGTGTATGAATTAAGAATATCATTTGGGGCAATAGAGATCAACGATAATGACATGGATTCAATCAGATTTCCGGCCTATGACTATTATAGAAGTGTAGCCTCAGCTAAGAACAGTGTTAGTGCGATGCATTTCCTTCTGAATTCGAATCTTTGGGTTGGAATAGATTGTGAAGTGACGGTTATTGCTTTGCACCGGGTGTCGAACGACGTGGTACTCATTGCGCGCCATTAAATAAACACTTTCATGTGAGGACATTAAATAAACACTTTCATGTGAGGAATCTTAACAGTTTGGATTGGAAACGTTGACAATTAGTAGATTCCTTGAAACATATGTGATTTGGAAGAGTTTTCCACTACATTACAATTATAGGAAGTTTGTGAGGAACAACGCTAGTTAGCTAGTATAAGATACTGTATGTGTAGCTAGCAAGGTAGCTATCAAATGAGTTTTCCTAGTCGACTCAGAACGTCATCTCATGGCTTGACCAATGATTTTAGTCAGGTGTCAGAGTAGCGCAGCGGAAGTGTGGTGGTCCCATAACCTACTTGATTAAGAACTTGTGGATTCGTTCGAGCTTAACCTTTGTGCGTTGACAACTATGGGACCTTTATGTGAACGACCTTCGATTAGGAATTTAAGCACAAACATTAAGGAAGTCATTTGTTTTGAAATTGTTGACTAGCAATGACCATCTAGTGGTTATCATCACGTTATTGGTGAACAGAGTGGATCTGCACCATACAAGTTATATGAAAAGATTATGGATACCTCTTTCCAACCGAGGAACTTGTAATGTCAATACCTTGTGTTTTCTGGGTTATAAACAGGTTGTGTTTTGCTTGAGTAGTTGGTATGGTTAGAGACTCTTTGGATTGTTAAAGTAGTGACGTGAGATTGTGAAGGTGAACTTAACCCATGGAAGAGACGACAAGTTTAAAGTTTTTGAAAGTATTGAATGAGGATCGTTTCTCTTTAAGTTTGATCTCTTTTCGATCGGCCAACTCTTGGAACATTTTTTTTTTGAAACTAAGTTCTACGTGTTTGAGCAGCACTTCGGGTTGAGGTGTACTCTTCAACGGTTTGAAATTTCGAGGACGAAATTTTTATAATGAGGGGAGAATGTAACATCCCGTATTTTCACTTACCCGTTTATTAGTCATTTGGACGGTAAACGACAACTACTCTCACTTTTTACTCTAATTCGGTATTTTAGTGGCCCTAAAAGTTGACTTTTTGATCGGGCCAAAATTTGAGAAAACTTCCTTCTTGAAAGTCGTAGAGGACGTTAAACCGAGTCCGTGGACATGTGATACACCTAAATCGGAGTTCGTATGCAAAAGTTATGAGTGAATTACGAAAATTACTGTTCATGGTAAATTTTTGAGAAACTTAGAATTATATATGGATTTTGAAATTTAAGGTTTCGATTATCGAATTACGAGAATCCGACCGTCGGATATCTCTCGGTTCTGCCTTGGAACCTTTAAATTAACGAATTGGTATTAGTGGTATAATTTGGGCTAAATCCGAGGAGAATTGGGAGGTGAAATTATGAGGAGTTGATTTTAGGAATTGTATTAAATTATTGAAGAATTATTCACGGAATATAATTGTGTACAGGACGACGTACCGAGCTATTGCTCGATGACGGAACACGAATGCGTGATCGTCAGAATAGTACTGTGAGTGGACTTTTGTTTTTAAATAATGATGCATGCATTTATTTCCTAAAATAATGCTCTAGTGATTATTCATATTACATTTTGAGCAAATGAATTAATTCTCGGAATTTGATTTCGATTTATATCGTGGTTTTGCTTTCAATAATGAGTTCAAAGGTTGGTTATGATTTATAATGTTATTTGACGAATTACTTATTTCTGAGGTAATTTCCGGAATTAAGTATATTTCTAAGCGCCGATTTAAGCTCCTGGAAGATTTTCAAGATGAGTTTCGATGGAGTTGGATTTTTCTCATTTATTTGTCGACTTTCGGTTTTGGCATTGGGAATGCCTAATTAATGATTTTGGATTTGGTTTGTTTCTTGGAGATATTGAGAGATTTTTGTTGGAAATGGGATTTGCTTTTACTAATTTCCGGTTTTGGTTACGGATTTGAGAATATTTTGGCGTGTGGGACACGCCGTCGATTTATTATTATTTCTCACTTATTTATTTTGAGTTTGAGAGTAATCTTGGCGTGCGGGGTCACGTCGTTGAATACATTGATTTTATCTCGTGAGATATATGGGGAAGCTTTATGGATTTACTGGTTTTCGATTGTTTTTCCTCACCATACTCGGGTCATGTGATTAGGTCTCCTCCTCACTTACTTTGTGTTTGTGAGTGACAGTTGAGGTAGCTTATTCTCCTCCTCACGTGGGTGGCAGTCGAGGTTATTTGGTCTCCTCCTCGCATAATCTATGTGTGAGTGGAAGTTGAGGTTATTAGTTCTCCTCCTCGCACAATCTATGTGTGAGTGGCAGTTGAGGGTAGGTAGAGCCTGGGAGGCTCCATTTCCCGTATGGTGATATCTCTTCCCCATATCCTATCATTTCTCGACTAGCGGGGCCTAGTCTGATTTCCGTGTAACCAGCGGGGCTGGTCTTATCCTGTTGAGTATTGGAGTTTCGATCTTTTTTCTCAGTTGTTTCTGACTAGCGGGGCTAGTCGGTTTTTCTTGAGCGGAGCTTCTCGTGATTTGTTTTCTAAATCGTTGCATGCATCGAGAGTTTTTAAGGAAATAAATGGGGAAAGTATAAAATTTCTTTCGTTTAGAATTGTTTATTTTTGTCCACTCACACTAACGTGTTTTCAATACTTTTCCCCTGGGCCCTTCGGTTTCAAATGCCTAGTTTGCAGGCGAATGAGTTGAGGTCGGGCGTACACGAAATTGAGGCATAGTCAGCAGCATGGCTTCCGCATCTGCCTTTGAATTAGGTTTTCCTCATATACCTTTCTGTTAGAATTGCTCTGATTACCTATGGGATTTATGTTATTCAAGTTGAGATATGTGTTTTGTGAATTGGAGATTGATGTTGATTTGGGGAGCAGGGTGGCTCCAGGGGCATAAGGATGATTCGATTGAGAAGTGTAAATGTTCCCTACAGGTTTGGGTTGCCCATTTTAGGGGAAGTTCCGCCAAATTTTTGGTAGAATTTCTTCTAAGGTGGGCCCCGCAGGGTCACTTCGGATTTCAGGGTGAAATCCGGGGCGGGTCCTGTCAATACTGCCCTAGGCTTGCTTCAAGGTCTGAGAGGCATCATATTATGGAGCCTAAATTCCTGCAATCTGGACACAAGACCCACACTATCATCCCCAACGGTCCTCTGCTTTTGATTCCAAACCCGATCGTTTCTCTCCTGCCATATCCCTATATAGAGAAGAGGAGTTCCCCCAGCTGAGTGACTGACAGTTGTTGTGCACACTGAGCCAGCCAAGTAATAACATCATCAGCCATATTACTTGGACTATAACAAACCTGACGAAGCATATCACTCTTGTGGAGCACGGCCTGAGTAAAGACACAGTCCTGACTCAAATGTAGAGTTGTTTCGTCATGTGTCTCGCATAACCCACATCTATGCGAATCCAACACCACTCTCTTCGAAGCCAAGCTACCCAAAGAGGGAAGGATATCCAAACACACTTGCCAGATATGTATTTTAGCTTTATTTGGAATGACTACTCGCCAAAGCTTCTTCCAAAACCCCACCCCCACTGGGAGTCGTAATGGGTTGTAACTAGAAGAACGCATAAAAAGAGAACGATATGCAGTCTTGACAGAAAATCGACCATCCTTCGCGAGTTTCCAACACAAACGGTCTTGCCCCTCCCGTCTACTCAAAGGAATCACAACAATCACTTCTGCTTCCTCCTCCGAAAAAAGCTCGTATAACAAGGGAACATTCCAACTCCCTATGCCAAGCATGAGTTCGCTCACCTTTCTCACTTCTCCCACTGCACCCGAGTATGTAGGTCTCCCAGTAGGTAACGCTGCCACCCAATTATCCGAGAAGATATCCAACTCCCTCCCATTACCTACCTGCCAGTAACAACTCTCTTGCAGAAATTCTCTAGTAGAGAAGATGCTTCGCCACAAGTAGGACGGAGAGGCATGCGGCAAAGCTTCCCAAAAGGACTGACTCGGAAAATATCTCGCCTTATATAAACGCGCAATAAGAGATGAAGGATTCTTCAAAATTCTCCATGCTTGTTTTGCAAGCATTGCCGAATTAAAATTGGATAAACTGCGGAAACCCAAACCGCCCTCCTCTCTTGGATTACAGAGAGCATTCCAAGTCTTCCAGTGGATTTTCCGGGCATCTAGAGTACTACCCCACCAAAACCTTGCACATTGTTGTTCCACGTCATCACAGAAGCTCTTGGTAAGCTGAAAAACACTCATAGCATAAATGGGTAGCGCTTGAGCCACCACCCTCATCAAAATATCCTTCCCAGCCCCACTCAAAAATTTACCTTGCCAAGCCGAAAGTTTCTTCGACAACCTTTCTTTAATGTACTGAAAAGTAGCCGTTTTTACGTGGGAAGGCCTAGGTATTTTGCATGGGAATCCACAATCTCCACCCCCAACAAACCGGCAATAGTATTCTGTAGATCGACATGCCCATTTTTGCTAAACACACCGGAAATAGCTGTGAAGAGGCTTTCAGAATGTTCAGGACAGGGAACAGTGGAGTTTAAAAATGAACTGAGACTCATATATGAACTCCAACATACAAATCTTGCTCAGCTTTTTGGATTTTGCCTCCATGGAGATGAGAGGATGTTAATATATGAGTACATGCCAAACAGAAGTTTGGACTACTATTTATTTGGTAGGCAAAATCTTGACGTGAGATTAGTCCTTCATTTCATTTGCTCTAACTAGCTAAATAGTAATTACACAACAATATAAATATTTGCACTTCCCCAACGTAACTGTATATGTTTGAACAGATTCAACCAGAGCTCTGTTTCTAGATTGGAAGACTCGTTTCAGTATTATTGAAGGAAGCGCTCAAGGATTGCTTTACTTGCACAAGTACTCAAGAATGCAAGTAATTCATAGAGATTTGAAACCTAGTAACATTCTACTTGATGAAAATATGAATCCCAAGATTTCTGATTTTGGTATGGCAAGGATCTTCACCCATAATGAACGGGAAGCAAAGATTAAGACTAAGAGGATTGTTGGGACATAGTAGTGAACAATAGTTCTTTTTTTCTTTTTGTGGCTAGTATACTTTTGGTTGGTAACCATTATTCACTTGCATTCTCATAGTTTACGACTAAGAACTTTTTCTTTTTGATGTTATAAACAGTGATTACATGTCTCCAGAGTATGCTATGGGGGGAATTTTTTCTGTAAAATCCGATGTGTATAGTTTTGGAGTGTTGGTGCTTGAAATCATTAGTGGTAGGAGAAACACGAGCTTCTACGATGACGAACGCGTGGTCAATACAGTCGGATATGTATGTGCATTAAGCAAATTTCACTTATCCAAAATAATTCCAAATACACTGTTTTAATAGCCTGATGATCACATATTATTCTTGCTTGATCCGCAGGCATGGGAGTTATGGAATGAAGGTGCAGAGTTAGCATTCAAGGATCCAACACTAGGTGATTCATATCATGAGGATCAATTGTTGAGATGCATTCATGTTGGTCTACTATGCGTGGAGGAGAATGGAGCCGATCGGCCTACTATGTTAGAAGTCATTTCCATGTTGACAAGTGAAGGCATGTCACTACCTACACCTACAAAGCCAGCATTCTGTACGGAGAGAAGAGGGGTCAGAACTGGTACGGTTGGAAAAGCTTCAGAAAATGCATCGATAAATACAATGTCCAATTCTGATTATGATGTGCGTTAAAGGTGCTAATGTGTCGTGAACCCGAGTTGTACTTGATTTCCACAATTGCTAATTAAACCTAGTTTTGCTGAATATACATCCATTGTCCCATGAAGAAAAAAGACGGACGGTAAGTGCAAGTGCATGTGATGATCTGCAGATGGACGATTACTGGGTTCCTGTAGGATGAAATTGCCCGAATGCAATAGGTACTGGTACATTATCAAGAGCAGAGCACATCCAATTGGAAGAAGCAGAAATTCTATTATACAACACTTTTTTTATTTTGACATAAAAATAATTTCGCGTACGTGACAATCTAATTGATTTGTTTGTTTTTTTTGGATAACTGTAATATTTCATTAATAACGGGCAAAGCCCAGAAATAGCCCAGTAGGCAAAGCGGCCCATACATAACATAAAAAGGAGGACTAAACCCAGTCGGATCTTAAAAACCCAGAAATAGAAATAAGAACCCAAATTGGCACTATACTGGAGTACCTGAGGAGGAGAAAGCTGCTCACCGAGCTTTCCACATAGCCCACTACAGGAAAGTGAGTACCCAATTCTTCTCTCTTGTACTACTAGATTGAGACTTTGATATTTCCAGTAACCACATATCAATACAAGTAACTTTTTGCTGATCAAACTTGAGTCCCAATGGTGAACCGAACCGGATTAAATCCACCCATGGGCATAGAAGTAGAATATGCTCAAATGACTCGTCAAAAGTCCCACTGATTGGGCAGCGAGGAGAGGAGGTCATAGAGGTTTACGAACATTGATGAAGCCGCTCCATTTAGGAACATTTTGAGAGGACCCAGTCCTAGGAACACTAGAAACTGAATTCAGGGAATGTACCCAATGATACCCAGATTTGACCGAGTATTCCCCATTTTTATTCCACGGCCAAATAAGTCTGTCCTCCTCTTCTCCAAGACCTATAGGTATAGCTAGGATTCTATCAACCTCCATAGGTTGAAGAAGGTGCCGAATGCTCCCAAGTGCCCATGAATGGGTGTCCCAATCAATCAGGTTGTGCACCAACCTAGGAGCATTACCTTGATCAAGACCAGTGGTTGAAAGAGGTCTAATATCGGGTGGAGACAACCTAATCGATTAGACAAGGGAGAAAAGACTTTGGTGAAACTTTCAATTAACGTGTGTCTTTGCTTGTGAGTCGATACTAACTTATGCTGAAAGGAAGGGCAGTGAAAATATGGATTCCGATGCAGGGAAGCGGTAAGAATGAGTCGTCCGTATACAAACATGGAGAGGTTGGGAAAAGGAAGATGAAGATGCTTGTTGAACCCATAATATTCGAATTCAATGTTCATGCTATGGGGGGGGATCCTTGGACTACTTTTTATTTGGGTTTTATCACTATCACTTTAACCTTAATGCTTCATTTCATTTGATCTAGAAACGCTTGTATTTATATTTCTTTTAGTTGTGAAAAGATATAAATTATCAATCTTTCTTAGCTTCATATATTGGACAGATTCAACCAGAGGGATGCTACTAGATTGGAATAAGCGTTTCAGTATAATAGAAGGAATCACTCGAGGATTGCTTTATTTGCACAAATACTCAAAGTGAGGGTAATTCATAAATATTTGAGAGCTAGTAATATTCTACTCCATGAGAATATGAATCCCAAAATTTCTGATTTTGGCATGGCGCACATTTTCACGCACAATGAACTGGAGGCAAATACTAATAGGGTTGTGCGTGTGAACATAGTAAGTAAACACTACATTCTTATTACATATTCACTTTTGGTCGATTGCTAAAGATGCATTTATGTATGCACTATTTTGTTTCATTTGGTACAGTGGTTACATGTTCCCTGAGTAGGAGTTTACAGTTTTTGTGTGATAATGCTTGAAGTCATTAGTGGCAGGAGAAACAACAGTTTCTACAAGGAGGATCAAGTGCGAACTATAGTAGGATATGTATGTCAAAAATCTCTTTGCAGTTTTGATTACCCTTGATCATTCTGATATCCTAAACATTCATACAATCTTGCTTCAGGCGTGGGAATTGTGGAAGGATGGTCATGGGCTAGAATTAATGGATCCAACACTATCTGATTTCATGTATGAAGGGTCAATTATTAAGATGCATCCATGTCGGTCTGCTATGCGTGGAAGAAAATGCAGTTGATCGGCCCAACTATCTGATGTCATATCTATATTGACATATGAAAGCATGTCCCTACCTACACCAAAAAACCCAGCATTTTGTATAGGAAGAAAAGTCATGAACGCTGGTATTGATGCAAAGGGATCAGAAATTGTATCAATTAGTGGTATGTCCAATTAATTCTGAATTTGTAGCATGTTAAGGTTACTAATATATGCATTGTGCATCGATTTTTTTGTTGCTCACCACTTGAGCTTATGTAGGTACTCCATGGTATTCTGAATGGACTCAAATTTCATCGACATATATCGTCTGTCATGTCAAATAAATTATGTATTTGTCTATATTCTGACTGTTCGACTTATTTGGTGTTTAGGACCAAAAAACAGAGATATGTGAATCCATCTCTCTCTGATTAGTATCAAAAAGGTTGTGTATGAACATAGAGAAAGAAGTGAGACTTTGTCATCTTCTTTGTGGGGTTGTATGCAAGTAATGCATTTTAGAGTCCAAAGTCTTCCAATAAGTTTCTCATAATAGAGCAAGAGACTGATATTTGTCTTTGATATTATTCAGCAGGATTTAGAACATATCACATCACATATTATTCTCTTCTCTTACCAGTATCCTTCTTTTTCTGTCAAGTTTCAAAAGAAAATGTTTGGCTCAATGTAAACACTCATTTCTACAAGTCAATATTCCATTTCTATCTTAGAAAGCATCATTTTTCATTGTTATTTTTTGTAAATATAAGGTAAGAAGGAATGGCTCATCAGATGGAAGGAGTCAAACAGTATTTTTCTGTCTAATGTTTGGTGGCCACAAGTTGCATACAAGAATATACTTATTAATAGTAGTCTGAGAAGCATAGACTCTTCTCTTTGCCAAGAAATTACTTACGAGAGATTCATGTATTTCAGTTCATGTCTTCATCATTTGGTGAAAGTAGGTGCCTGTGTGCCGATTCATGGCTAGCAGTTGACATCTGGCCTTAATTTTCTTTCTAATTTTTACATGCTTGTACACTTCTCCTGCCGCAAGCAGAGATACACTGAAACCATGCCATACATTCAATTATACCATGTAGCTTACTGCTGCTCTTCGTGAATATCAATAATACACCCATACATGCTGTGGCCCGTAGTTGAATCACTTGAATGTTATCACTTGGGGCTTGAGCTATTCCCTTGTAACACTGTTTAGGAAGGCTTTTTACATCATTTACTGAGATTTTTCTTGTTTTGGAGCAAGATACTGAGACCTGCTCCTGTATCTCTTGCTAATTAAGGCATTTTTCTTCTATGTGAACTCTGTGTGTCTCAAAGTCTTCCATGTGAAAGGGCATTGACTATTAAGCAGTTGGTCTTCTAAGATTGTTCTCATAAGAGAGTGACTGAATTCTTTTCTTATATTGCAAGATTATATCTTGTTAGATTTCAGGAGCCTACTAATGTTGGGTCTACGTATTAATGGTAGTTTGAAAAGCATATCATGTGGGAGACCTTTGTCAAGAATATGATTTGGTATATATTAACGTTATTCAGTTCATGTGTTCATCA
Organism: Rosa rugosa; assembly: GCF_958449725.1. Classification (NCBI taxonomy): domain Eukaryota; kingdom Viridiplantae; phylum Streptophyta; class Magnoliopsida; order Rosales; family Rosaceae; genus Rosa; species Rosa rugosa. Next base: position 56,435,497 of record NC_084821.1, on the reverse strand, counting down.
TCTGGAGAAATTAAGTAATAGACTTTGTGTTGATTCATGGCTAGCAGTAGCCGTCTGGCCTTAGTTCTTGTCTTTACTATTTCATGCTTCCAGTCTTGTCATGCTGCAAGAAGAAATACACTGAAACCAGGTGATACGCTCAATTCATCGAGCTCCTTAGTCTCCAAAACAGGGAAGTTCACTTTGGGTTTCTTTGAAAATGGAAACTCGAAAACCAGCTATCTAGCAATCTATTATATCAATGCTGGAAATTCTATAAATTATGCATGGATCGCCAACCGGAAAACACCCATTTTATACCCAACAGGAGTTCTTACCTTGGACAAGAACAACACATTGAAAGTTACCCAAAATGGTGGTGATCCTCTGCTTCTTTACTCTGCTTCGGAAAGTAGTACCAATAATACCAGTGTTGTTGCTACCCTTTTGGATTCTGGCAATTTCATCCTACAACAAGTGAACTCCGACGGATCAACAAAGAGGGTGTTGTGGCAAAGTTTTGATCATCCTGGAAATACCCTTTTGCCAGGTATGAAGTTAGGTGTTGACCATAAAAATGGTCACATTTGGTCACTTTCATCATGGTTGAGTCTGTACAACGCAGAACCGGGGGCTTTCACTCTAGATTGGGACCCCGGTGAACACCAGTTGAAGATCAGGCAGCGCGGGAAGGTTTGTTGGAGTAGCGGTGTCTTTACCAATGGAAGATTCAAGTTTGTACTACCTGATGATGATTCCAAGAAGATGAGGTACAACTTTACCATTGTTTCAAATGAGAATGAAGATTACTTTACTTATACTGCAGTAGATGATCAAAGTGATGGATCCCAATGGGTGCTGAATGTACTGGGGCGGCTTCGTGACTTTGATATAAATGTTGATATTGTGCGAGCAGATTACTGTTATGGCTATAACAGTGATGGAGGGTGTGAGAGATGGGAGCAGCCTGGTTGCAGACATGTTGGTGATCGATTTGAGCTACAACAAGGTTACTTTCAAGCAATTACCAGCTCTGCTTCAACATTTACGAGTAATTCAAATACGAGTCAGGGATATAGTGATTGTAAAGCAACTTGTTGGAACTATTGTGGCTGCCTTGGTTTCAACTATCGGTTTAGTAATCAGACTGGATGCCAGTTTTGGACTGGAAAATGGAAGTTCATTGAAGACCTCACTGATGATGATTCAAGGATATTTGTTTATACAACAAAGCCAACTCCTACTATTAACGGTAAGTCTATTATTTTTCTGAGCTTCAGACACTGTTAACATGTAGTTATCAATTTTTTAGGAATTTCACATTGTTGCACAGTTGACTTACAACAAACATTTAGGAAATTAAATGAACCCCAACTGTAAGAAAAGAAAGTAAATTTCGAGCATCAATACAAAAAGGGATATGTCCCTTGTCAAAGATCTAGCATACCATTCATTAAAACAAGAATTCACTTCACAACTAATGGTATAGATTTGATTTAGGAACACTCCAGTAAGTGCTTGTATCTTAATTATCTAAACAGCCAAGTGTAAATACGCAGAATATGAGTGGAGATGGATTGGCACTGGTATCGCAGTTGCTCTACTTGTAATTATGTTTTTTATTCTCAGCTATCTTCTAAGGAGAAGAAAATTTTTACTTTCAGGTATATTCATAACCCTTTGTGTGCTAGGCAGAATTTCACATGTTTGACATAGACAGGAAACATTGACATTTTGTTTTTTTCATTGATGATCTAAATAGGTGAGAACAGGAAAAAGATTCAGAATGAGTTGCTGAACTTAATGACATCTAATCGACCTACTGATGTGAATGTGGTTCAAAATGATGGAAAGATGGTACATCATGATTTAAGCGTATTTAGCTATGCATCTATCATGGTTGCCACTTGCAACTTCTCCAAAGAAAACAAGCTCGGAGAAGGGGGCTTTGGACCTGTTTATAAGGTAAATTATGTGTTCATGAATAGCGAAAATTCCATTTTTCCTATTTATATTAATAGCAAGCTGAATAGTAGAAGAGTTTTTCTCTACTGATCATGGTGTGACATGTTATAGATTATTTATGCAGGGAAAATTGGTGACAGGAAAAGAAATAGCTGTGAAGAGGCTTTCAGAATGTTCAGGGCAAGGAACATTACAGTTTAAGAATGAACTTATACTTATATATGAGCTCCAACATACGAACCTTGTTCAGCTTTTTGGATTTTGTATTCATGGTGATGAGAGGATGTTGATATATGAGTACATGCCAAACAAAAGCTTGGACTACTTTTTATTTGGTGGGCAAGACTACAGCTTTAATCTTAGTACATGATTTCATTTGCTCTAACCAAAAAGTAATGATAATATGAATATTAATTGGCTATGTTCTTACTTAAATCTACAGATTCAACCAGAGCGCTGCTGCTAGATTGGAAGACGCGATTCAGTATAATAGAAGGAATCACTCAAGGAGTGCTGTACTTGCACAAGTACTCAAGAATGCAAGTGATTCATAGAGATTTGAAAACTAGTAACATTCTACTTGATGAAAATATGAATCCCAAAATTTCTGATTTTGGTATGGCAAGAATCTTTACTCATAATGAACGGGAAGCAAAGACTAAGACAAAGAGGATTGTCGGGACATAGTGAGTGAACAGTACCCTTTTTTTCCTGTTCATCGCTAGTATAATAGTGTTGGTAAACATTATTCACTGATGTTTATGGTTTATGACTAAGAACTTTCTGTTTGACTTTGTACACAGTGGTTACATGTCACCGGAGTATGCTATGGGAGGAATTTTTTCCATAAAATCCGATGTGTATAGTTTTGGAGTACTAATGCTTGAGATCATAAGTGGTCGGAGAAACACGAGCTTCTACGATGATGATCGTGTGGTCAATACAGTGGGATATGTATGTGCATATATTAAGCAGATCTCTCTTATCCATAGAGTACTATTTTAGTTTCCTGATGATCATGTGTTCTTGCTGGATCTGCAGGCATGGGAGTTATGGAAAGACGGTGCAGGGTTAGCATTCAAGGATCCAACACTAGGTGATTCATGCAACGGGGATCAATTGCTGAGATGCATCCATGTTGGTCTACTATGTGTGGAGGAGAATGGAGCCGATCGGCCTACTATGTTGGAAGTCATTTCCATGTTGACAAATGAAAGCATGTCACTACGTGCACCTACAAAGCCAGCATTCTGTGTAGAGAGAAAAGGATTGAGAACTGGCACAGTTGGAAAGGGTTCAGAAACTATGTCGATAAATACCATGTCCAATTCTGATTATGATGCACGTTAAAGGTTCTTATATGTTGTGAAGCTGAGTTTTATTTATTTTCCCCAAGTACTGCTAGTTTAGCTTATTTTTGCTGAATACACTATCCATTGTCGATCCTATATAGGCAATCAATTGATTTAGTCTTCATTTGGGCCAATGTAATCATATACATTTTTTTTTTCGTTTTCTTCTTAGTGCAAATCCCACTCATTCTTTGTTTTGCGGCTAAAGTACTCTGGGTCTGCCACTGCCCATGAGATACATGACTATGATAACGAGTGATTAGTGTGTTTTATGAGGGGTGAGTGAACATGGAGACTTGGAGGTCGGTTAGAGGTCAGCTTCTCAGTCTCTTCTAGGAAGAAGATGAGGAAAAGTGTGAACATAGAAAAAACAGCTAGCGAAACGAGAGGTATGAAAGAGATATATATAGACTTCGAGTCAAAGTCTTCGACAACGAAAAATCAGACAAATTAAACAATCAGCAAACAAAATAGCCAATGCAACCTTGAGTGACATCCATGGCTAGAAGCCTAGAAGTCTCACCTTGATTTTCATTCTCATCACCCTGTTGGACTCCGGCACCTTTAACCTTATTCAGAGAGTGAAGTCCGATGATGATTCGGCTCCTCCAGGAACATTTCTGCCAGGCAAGAAGCTAGGTGTGAACCATAGAACCGGCAACATCTGGTCACTTTCATCATCACCAAGTCCTTTGGGTGCTTTCACACTTTCTTGGGAGCACAAACGACGCCAATTGCATATTAGCCTAGGTGAGGTGGTTTATTGGAGTAGTGGAGTCTTTAAAGATGGGAGGTTCGAATATATATCATCACCCAGGTACAATTTCACCATCGTTTCAAATAAAATAGAAGACTCCATCACCTACAGCACCGTGGATCATACTGATAAAGTGTCAGCATGGCTGCTGAAGGACACGGGGGATCTGTATGATACTTATACAGGAGATGACATTGCGCGAGCAGACTGCGATGGCTATAGCACCGAGAAAGGGTGCCTTAGAAGACTCCGGCCAAGTAGTTGCATGGCGACATTTGGGGTTGAGTTTCAGCTGAGAAAAGTTTACTGTCATTCAACTAGTGAAAGAACCCCATATTATTTTAGGAATGTAAGTAATGGCGCTAGTGAGTGCAAGGCTGCTTGTTGGCAAGATTGTGAATGCCGTGGCTTTGACATTGCGATTAATCAAACCGCTGGATGCCGGTTTTGGAGTGCAGACTGTCAATTTGATAAAGTCAGTGGATTCAGTTCTGGATCTATTTTCGGTTCTGGATCTAGTTTTGTGCTGTCAAGATTAATCCCTTTACAACCATCGTCTCCCAGAAGTATTAGTAAGTCTTTTGACAATCTTTTTATTGCCATTTGGATTTTTTCTCATCTCCAAAGGGATTTGGGTTTCATTCGCACGTTTCCTTAGTTGTTATCTTCTTCGCTAATCAATTTTTCTTCTTCAGGATTAATTAAATTATTTTTTGATAACTGACTCAGAAAATTGTGCTTAGTCCAAAGGATGAAGAACTAATTGTGAAAAATAAAACAATTCAATTTAAAATTAATTTTTTCCACCATTAGATTTACATCGAAGTAATGGTTGAGGAAAAAAAAAATGATTGAGCATTTTCTTACTCAATTAATGACCAGGGGAACATTATTGGTTGTCCTAGACCACTTTCCTTTTTTTTTTTTTTTTTTTGGGGGTCTCTGAGTATGCTTGTCTTCTATTAGAACAAGATCCAGCACGTAGGTTGATCTGGATTGGCACTGCTGTTGTCTCTGCTCTACTGGTAATGGTGAGTTTGTTCGCCTGCTATCTACTAATAAGAAGAATAGGAAGGAAATTAGTACATTCAGGTATATTCTTTAAACATTATGCGTGCAGCCTGTTAATAAAGATTTCAATATTTCATTTAGTGTCAAATGTTAATTATCTGCACATATCTACATATACAGGCCGAAATGGAGCAAAGGTTCAGGAAATTCTTACCTTGATGAAACCTAATATACCTACTCATGAAAATGATGGAAAGATAGGAAATGATATAAGCGTTTTTAGCTACACATCTGTTATGGCTGCTACACGCAACTTCTCAGACGAAAACAAGCTCGGTGAAGGGGGGTTTGGATCTGTTTATCAGGTGATCTAGATCTTAAGGCCCTTTGCATTCTATATATTCTAACTATAATAGGAGCTGAAATGTAATAGTGATAGTTGATAGCGTGACATATTATTGTTCATCAATTAATTCAGGGAAAATTGGTGACGGGACAAGAAATAGCCGTAAAGAAGCTTTCCAAAAATTCAGAGCAAGGCGCTCTAGAGTTTAAGAATGAATTGATACTCGTATATGAACTCCAGCATACTAACCTTGTTCAACTTTTTGGATTTTGCATTCGTGGTGAAGAGAGGATGTTGATATATGAGTACATGCCAAACAAAAGTCTGGACTACTTTTTGTTTGGTAGGCAAGACTATCACTAAAAATTTTATGTATTTTTAAGAAAATTAAGTTTGTACAATATTTGCCAATTTGATAATTTGTTAACTCGACATATTTGACAGATTCAACCAGAGGTGTGCTACTCGATTGGAAAAGGCGTTTCAACATAATTGAAGGAGTCGCTCAAGGATTGCTTTACTTGCACAAATACTCCAGAATGAGAGTGATTCATAGAGATTTGAAGGCCAGTAATATTCTACTTGATGAAAGCATGAATCCAAGAATTTCTGCTCACTTTAGCAGGATATGTATGTCACCTTATTATAATCTTTGTAGTGATATATGCTTCTCTCTTCTTCTTTTTTTCTCTTTTTCTGATATGTCAATACTACTTTCGCTTCTGCAGACATGGGAGCTATGGAAAAAAGATGCAGCGTTGGAACTAATGGATCCAACACTAGGCAATTCCTGTGATGAGGATCAATTGTTAAGATGCATCCATGTCGGTCTGCTCTGTGTGGAAGAGAATGCAACCGATCGGCCGAACATGTCGGATCTCATATCTATGTTGACAAATGAAAGCGTGCCTTTACCTAAACCAACAAAGCCAGCATTTTGTACAAGGAGAAATGTGATCACGTCTGGTATAGATAGGAAGGGGCCAGATCTTGAATCTATAAATGGTCTGTCCATTTCTGATTTTGCCGCCCGTTAAAGCTAGTAATCAACACACATCCTCTCCTGATTGTAGTTTTATGTAATTGGCATCTAATATGTACTTAGAACAAAGTGGGTCAGCGATAATATGTACATACATATACGTTTTGGGGATTATCACGGCATTCCACTTTGTAAAATTTTTTCACACTCCACTCTAAGCAATAAAAAGTGGAGTGTAAGTGAAAACGAAGTGTCAAAATCACTATATTATGAATTCCCAAAAAAAAAAAAATCACTATATTATGAAGCTAGTGTCTCTAAATTCTCGAGTCCATTAATACCACTCAATTTTTTTTTTTCCTTCCCTTTGTCAATGGGCTCAAATGGATAAAACCCAAATCGGCATGCAACAGGCCCAGTATGAAACTAAAAGTTTTTACATATAATTGAAGCGTCTGCATTGTTCTTATTTATTTGTTTATATTTTTCAGAAACTATGAGATGCAATCTTAAGACCTACCACATTCTCATCCATCTCAATCTCACTTGAGCTAGAACTCCTAAACAATGTGCTAGTGCCTCTAAGGCTTTAACGTCCATCACAAGCGGAAATGGTCAGATCATTTACAGATAAAATTTGTGGTTCCTTTTCAGCTATAGTACTGGTGACCGCATGTCTATCTGTAGAAAATGCTGGCTTTGTAGGTGCAGGTAATGGTGAGCTTTCATTTGTCAACCCGGAGAGCACATCTGACATGGTAGGTCGATTCGCTGCACTATCCTCCACGCATAGAAGACCAACTTGAACGCATCTTAACAGTTGATCTTTGTTAGTACACGAATCAGCTAGTGCTGGATCCATTAGTTGTAGCCCTGCGCCTTCTTTCCACAACTCCCATGCCTGAAATTATCCCGATCATATCAGTTGATTTGGGATGACAGAATGATGGAATACTATAGCTATATAAAGACATCAGTGTGCTGAGATTTATTTGACATACATATCCTACTAAATTGATGGCACGATCATCATTGTAGAAGCTATTGTTTTTCCTACCACTTATGATTTCAAGCACCAACACTCCAAAACTGTAGACATCGGATTTTGTAGAGAAAATTCCTTCCATTGCGTACTCAGGAGGCATGTAACCACTACACCATATAGAAATGAATTCTTACTTTTTCTGCATAAATCTTCATGTATCCATGGCAAGCTACCAAAAGCAAAATATAAGCACATATTGTTTACTTACCGTGTCCCAACAATCCTACTAGTATTTGCTTCCAGTTCATTAATGGAGAAAATCCTAGCCATACCAAAATCCGAAATTTTGGGGTTCATATTTTCATCAAGTAGTACGTTACTGGCTTTTAAATCTCTATGAATTACTCTTGTTCTTGAGAATTTGTGCAAATAAAGCAATCCTTGAGCAATTCCTTCAATTATGCTGAAACGCTTTCTCCAATCTAGAAAAACACCTCTGACTGAATCTGGTCAATATTTAGAGGTTCAAAATTAGATGACACAAACATATGTAAAAAAATAGATGTATATATGTACTAAGAGTGAACTCATAGTCTACTGAATTACCAAATAAAAAGTAGTCCAGACTTTTGTTTGGCATGTACTCATATATCAACATCCTCTCTTCACCGTGAATGCAAAATCCAAAAAGCTGAACAAGGTTTGTGTGTTGAAGTTCATATATGAGGATCAATTCATTCTTAAACTCTAGTGTTCCTTGCCCTGAACATTTTGAAAGCCTCTTCACAGCTACTTCTTCTCCCGTTGCCAATTTCCCCTGATAAATTAATCATATATCCATCAGATGGATTACCGGATCATCAAAAATCATATTTCTAATGAGTTTAATAGATAAAAAAGACTACTTCAAGTCCTAAGCTTCTATAATAGACAGAAAATAGATTACCTTATAGACAGGTCCAAAGCCCCCTTCTCCAAGCTTGTTTTCTTCAGCGAAGTTGATTGTGGCAGCCATCACAGATGCATAGCTAAATACACTCAAATCATGTCCCATCTTTCCATCATTTTGAAGTCCATTCAAATCAGTAGGCCTCTTAGAACTCCTGAAGTTCAGCAATTCATTCTGGTCGATCTTACCCTCACCTATTAAGAGGATTAAAATTTCAATTTGCAATCGTCAAATATGTGAAGTTGGACCTGCCTAACAAGCACATATCATGCTTAACTAAAGTATATACCTGAAAGTTTAGATTGTCTTCTTCTTCTTCTTCTTCGTAGATAGCACAAGACGGAAAAGGCCATTATCACTAGAGCAGCACTAATAGCAACCCCAATCCAGATCCATTTATGCGTTGCACCTAGAGAGTAACAAATAACATCCTATTGTTAATTAAACAGAAAGTGAAAATTAATCAATTAGCTATATTCAGTTTTGACAAAGATTTAATTTCACTACACATTCCATTCATATGCAGATATGCTAACCAAACATGCATCAAGCTTGACTATACTTAGTGGGGCTTACCGCTTTTGCTTGGTGGTAATTTTGCTAAAACCAAACTGCTTGAATTATCAGGTCGAGTGAGGTCTTCAACGAACTCGCAGTTCACACTCCAAAATCGGCATCCAGTCTGATTATCAAATTGAAAGTCGAATCCAAGGCAGTCACAGTTTTGCAAACAAGTATTGTTACAGTCTATACCAGTACCACTGTAACTTTCATTTGATACAAAGTTGAGCGAGTATGGGCATCTTGAAGCTGAACTCGAGGTGATTGGTTTAAAGTAACCTTTTTTTAGCACAAATGGACTGCCGAAATCCGCCATACAAGTAGTTGGCCGGCCAGTTGTCTGGCATCCTACTCCATCTGTGTTGTAGCCTCCACACTGATCTGCTCGTGCAATATCAATTCCCAATCCATAATAATTAAAAAGCTTCCCATAATAATTTAGAATCCATTCTGGTAACTCATATGCACCATCCTCAGAAGTGTAAGTGAGGTAGTCTTCATTCTCATTTGAAACAATGCTAAACTTGTAGCTAACCTTTGCATTCGGCAAAATGTTTTGGAATCTGTTGTTTGTAGCACTATAGTTTCCGCTTCTCCAACAAACCACCCCTTCTCTCCGAATTTCCAATTGGCGGGCAGTTGGGTCCCAATCTAGGATGAAAGGCCCCGGCGGTGGGTAGTTAACGGATGTCCATGATGTAAGAGACCAAATGTGCCCATTGCTACGGTTGACACCTAACTTCATGCCTGGTAAAAAGGTATCTGCTGGATAATCAAAACTTTGCCACCACACCTGCTTCGTTGATCCATCGGAGTTCAACTCTTGTAGGATAAAATTGCCAGAATCCGACAGAGTAGCCGCAACATTACTACTACTTTTTGGTGCGGAGCCAAGCACTATAGGAGGATCGCCACCACGACCTTCGTTGTTTGTAATGATTTTTAATGTGTTGTTGGAGTCCAAGGTAAGAACTCCAAAAGGGTATAAAACAGGCGAGTCTCGGTTGCCAACCCAAGCCTTATTCGCACCACTTACATTGTACCGCCTAATATATAGATAGCTGTCGTTGGAACTTGAACTGTATGGCAAGAAAAGCAAAGTGAACTTCCCAGTGGTGGAAACTAGTGCGCTTGAGGAATTGAGAGTGTCGCCTATTTTGAGTGTGTCCCCAATATTGTCTGCTGCAGCAGCAACATGACAATTCCACAAGCTTGAAAGAATGATCAGGAAGAAAATTAAGAGTTGATCAAACCTAAAACCATGGTCGATGATCAGAAGATACTTTGCTTTCTCCTGAAGTTCTTGAAAACCAGCAAACATGATCATCACATTAACCATGATCAAGGTCAAGTATTGTCTCCTGCCCCAAAATGCATCAGAAAATCTTAATTTATAGTGCAATTCCCATTATAAAAATGAAACCTATCTTCTACTTTCATGACGTGCAAGATAAGAAAAATAATTTTAGTCAGACAATAAAAAATAAAATAATAAAAAGAAAATAGGACAAAAAATTAAGGTGACAGGGTTGTCTTTTGGATTAGTTAGATTACAATATTCTTAGAAGACTTCGGCTCTATGAGAGATTCCTGGAAAATGCAAAAGAAGACTTTGACTCACTCTAAGATCTCATGGAATAAAAGAAAAGCTTATGATGAGGAACAAAACATAAAATATACTCTATTCTTGAAACCTGGTACTGATGATCCTTGGATGTTACTGGGATATTTTACGATACAACTTTTCTTGATCAAGTCTGTTTTCAACTCTTGGTGCAATAAACAATAGGATGATGCCATTGCTTATGAAAGATTGGATAGGATCATACCTTCATTTGCGGGTAATCATATTGTATGCACACTAAACAAAACTATTCTATTCTCGACCTTTCAATAATGTCATCTCTATTGAACGTGTCACTATATACATCCATTTTGTTAGCTTCTTTGAAGGATGCAGGGGCCTGTTTCTAACTTTCTATGCCCTTTACTGGTGTTGCCTTTACTTGGCGCAATAGCATGATGATACCATTGAATACCAGCATTGACCTGGATAGAACTCCCTTAACGTCTCTTGGACAGGAAGCGGCTATCGTTTAAATTTTTGGGGAGGCTTAAGTCGACTCTATCAAGGAAGGAAGCAACTGCTAAATCGTAGTCAGCTCCTCCATAATACAACATGGAGTGACAGAGAGTCAACCTCTAGTAACAAATAATGCAGGGGGCCCAGCAATATTGTTTAGTGCAGGCAGGACTCAGTCACTCAGGTATCCAGCCTAGAAAAATTCTTGCGTACGTCAGGTGGTACGCTTGACCAATCACACTTCAGAAATTGTTTGCCTTATTCCGAAACTACCCCTGCTTTTTAAAAGTGCAATACCCAAAATACCCCCTGCTGAGCACTGATTGGACAGCCGCACCGCCACGTGGTGCGGCTGCCCCACGCAAGACTTTCTCGCCAGCCTATGGCCTTTATGCTTCCCTCCTTCAAATGGGTTCATGGGTTTGCATTTCAATCCCTTGAACTTTATAGAAGTCTTTTAATAACTCCGCTTTCCTGATAGGTTTAGGGGCTACGACTTAGCTGCATCTCCTCCAGGTCAAATAGTTTATAATATATAGCATGATGTGATAAGACACAAAGATCCATGCATCTTGCAATAGGTATCCTAAATTTAAATGACAGTACTACTCTGCTCAATGTTATATAAAGCTAATAAAATGAGCATTGTAAAGACTCAGTAAGGGATGCTATTGGTAAAAGTTCCTAAATCATAGTGATGCAGTTGAAGAATTCATGTATGCAATAACAAAGAAAAAATGCAGAGCATTAGTTCTAACAAAATAAGCTATGATCATGAAAGATTGGAATAACAAATAATTATTTGGCCGCAGACATTAAAAAGTATCAATTTACCATCATCCGCAAGTGACGGTATATCATAAGAACTTTTATTGAGATGATATACTCAGATATAAATTGTGTGCATCATTAATATTTCTAGCATCCATAATTTATGTCAACAAAATATTCAAAGTCAGATATCAAGAACATGACTTGATTTCAAAGATAAACTTGGTCTGGGAGGCTTTGATAGCTGTTAAATTGCCATCTTGTTGTTGTAGTTTAAGATGTTGTGTGGTCCAAAGATAAGGGTTATTCATTAATTAAGTTTTTGCAATAGGAACAATCATCATGTCAATGTGGTGCAAATAATCGAGTTTGATTGCTGATTTCATGCCTAATGGGATATTACATCTCTAGACAAAGCTATTTCCAGAGAGAGAAAAAAACTATTACTCAGTAGGGATAGGATGAATACACAAGTGGTATCAGATGTTAAAATCTAGAATTTTAATCATAAACCCCACAACATTCTTCTTCACAGATATTTTACTTCAAGATTCTGATGCTCGGCTTGCAAGATTTTACCCTGAAAATTATAACACTATTTCTCTTACTGTCGAAAGAGGCATAATAGGTTTTATATAGCTCCCACACTATTCCACAAACCATTCATGTTTATGGTTTCAGAATGTTGTTTCTGGAAATGGCAGGAAAGAGGAGGAACTTGAATGCAAATGCAGAAAATTCAAGCCATATATACTTCCATTCCTGGATTTATGAGAAACTAGAAACTGATTGATTATCGAAATTGTGCGTGCATGTGAGTATCATAAAGTAATAGCCAAGAAGGTCATTGCGTCTATGGTGAAGTTGAAGACTTGAAAACGCCTCCAATAACCTCTCTTCTGTCTACAGGAGAAGCCAATGGAGGATCAACCCAATGAGACTGATTATCAACAGATATTTACCCAGCCACATGTTATTACAGATACCGATTCATGGTACAAGGGTAATGTAGTGCCTATTTAATCTTGTACAGTCCCATAAGAAGAACCAGATCTACCGTAACAGATACTACTCAAGGCTCTACGTGTTGAAAATCATACAGTTACTGTAAGAGGAAGTGTGGAGGAAGTTCATCAAAGCGGTGATTATATTCAGTAAGAATACATAGAAGTTCAATTGCAAACACATTTAGCACATCAATAGCTCCTGATTCTAGCTAAAGAGGAAGCATACCTTTTACTTGATAGCAGTAAATTTTAAAGTGACTAAAAAAGATTATATCTCTGACCTGGTTCCTTTCAGTTTTAACTACTGGCAGATCGTCACAGCATTTTTCTGGATTCCATCTTGTGATCGGCACTCTTCAATAGTATACCTCTCCAAACATGGTGGAGAGTCTGCACTACAACCGTTTCAGCTGATATGAAGATCTAGCAATGTCTTCACGACACCTCCACAAAGTATTGCAATGTATATCAGACCACACCTTCCTCATTTGCTTATCCGCATCACCATCCTCCTCAGATAACACAACCTCTGCATATTCAGAGTGAACCAGAGCTGGATGATGACGATAGGCAACAAAGCCCACACCAAATGTAATTTCTGGCATGACAACGACCTAACTTCTCAATCTAAGATGCGAATTGGTCTTACAAGAATAGGGAAACAACGGTCTTCTGAATCTCATGCTCTACCAAGCTGGTTATCACACTTGGGACACTGATCTTTCAAATTTCTTTAGGCATTTTACACAATACAATAGCATAAATAAAAGCCCTCCTCCATACTCCACAAAAACCACTGCTTATCTATTCCCATTGTAAATTTGTAATAACGGTTCTCAAATTAATCTCATTAGTTTGTTCTGCTTCCACCGTGCAAGGTACACTGCACAGACATAGGAATCCTTAAGAAGCCTGAAGCTAATACTGTCTTCGACATGTGGTCTTCTCTTTACATCTAGACCCCATTAGACTCTACAAGAACATCAAACAGCTACGACATTTCAGACCCACAACTTCCTTTCTTTATTTCTTTAAGAGTAGAGCAAATTGAAACAAATGCTATTGATTCAAAATAAAACAACCAGCAACCCTTTACTTCTTAGCATTTACTATCAGCTGTGAACAAAGAGGCATCAAAGTAAAGAGCTTTAGGCAGAAATCGTTCAAAGATTGGAACTTTATTTGTTAATTTAGTTTTCTATTTGGGTATTGCATTTGACATTTCTGAGCAGAATAGAAGGAAAGTTTACTACCTTGTCGGGTTCGGATGGGATAGGATGCGGGCGACTCCGGTGAGGGAAGCACAGGCGGTGAGACTGTCCGGCGACTCAAATGTTCAGAAACAGTTGACTTAAAAAGTCAAACTTTGTTTGACCAAAAATAATTTAGTATTTTTAGAGTTTAGTGCTAGAGCAGAAAGATTTCAGGTTAGAAAAGTAATAAAAGAAAAAATACTTATAAGGGCCGGCTCATATCCACATGTACTGAACACTTTCGAAATAAAGCCCAACACTTAATTGGGACAGTGATTAGTTTGGAATTACACTAATGTAATAGTAGGTCACGGTCTCCGCATTTAGAGCCGTTTAACAATGAATAATAAATATTTTTCTCATGAAGGCAGAGTATGGATTTTGAAAAAATTTTGCTTTCTTCACATGAAATAACAAAATATCTTATAATTTAGTTGAACTAGTCTGCTCTCAGACCAAGCACACTCTCTATAAGTTTATGAAAAAAAAAAAAAAAAATCAAGCTTTGAAGTCGTAAAATTATCGCTGTGTTGGGTGTCAAGAGCCCGTTGGCTTCCCGAGTTTCCCTCATTGGCAAATCTTTCTACATATGAATGTGAAACCATGTTTTTCATCTGTACAAGTAAGCAAGTTTTCTAGTCACATACACACTATATAGAGTTACAATTTCATTTGGCAGACTAGTATCGAGAGACAGGAAAAAATGTCGTTGCATGGAATCCAAACCATGCAGTAATATATTCGATGGAAAATATGCCATTTGCAATTCGAGAGATGCAAGCGGATGCAAACCTTTCCTAGCTGGTTTCACAAGACCTTGTTCTGTTAGTTCAGCAATTGAAGCAGAAGCTACTAGCATTGTGGATGGTTTGAATCTGGCCATGCAGCTGAACTTGGATAATATCATTTGGAAAGTGATTCCCCAAGGTTTATCCATGCATGGGAACCTCTACTATATCCATCCCGGACAGCACTCACCACCTATTTCATTCTATGTTAACACAGCTCACAATCTTTAGCATATGTGGCTCGGTCACCTGGCTGATAGCCGTCTCAAGCTTTTATGTCAACAATGTTCTAAAATATCTTTTTATTCAAATAAACAAGGGCTAAATACTGGTTACTACCATGTGGTTTACGTCCAAAATCAATTCAATCTCTGGACTTCTAATTTTATCAAAAACACCTCTGCAGTTTCAATTTTGATCTAATAGGTCCAATCTGTTAGTTTTCCGATAATTGAGTAATTTAACTTGTTGACGTGGCTTATATATGGCCTATGTTTTATGATGTGGTATTGAGGTGGCATGCATAGTCAATTTAGGAGTGGGTCTCACTATTAGAAATCTATCAAATAAAAAGTTTTTCATCAAATAATCCAACTATAAGTTGAACCCATAGCAGAATATTAACGAATTAGACCTATTAGATCAATAGTGTTTTTGATGAATTTAGAAGTCCATGGACTGAATTGATTTTAGACCTAAACCACATGGTAGTAACTAGTATTTAGCCCAATAAACAATGTACTTTTTGCATGTTAGCTCAGTAAACAAGACTTTCATTCCAATTAAATTCAATTAGCACTACTCATCCTTTTGAATTAATTCATTGTGATACTTGGGGTCCCTTCAGAGTTACTTCACGTTCTGGTGCTCCTTTCTTTTTTTACTATTGTTGATGATTTTACGCGTTGTACTTGGGTTTATTTGATGAGATTTAAATCTGAAACTACTGGATTGTCAAATCTTTTTTTGCATTTTGTTGAAAATCAGTTCAATCAAACAATTAAAAATGTTCGTATGGATAATGGCACTAAATTTTTACAGTTGCGAGCTTTTTGGCAGACAAGGGAGTGGCTTGTCAACATTCATGTGTCTACACCCCACAACAAAATGGGGTTATTGAACTTAAAGCATCGTCATCTT
Source organism: Rosa rugosa (assembly GCF_958449725.1). Classification (NCBI taxonomy): domain Eukaryota; kingdom Viridiplantae; phylum Streptophyta; class Magnoliopsida; order Rosales; family Rosaceae; genus Rosa; species Rosa rugosa. The sequence goes on along the minus strand of NC_084821.1, from coordinate 56,419,568 downwards.
CTCGAGATGGCATGTGCTCTTCGTTTTCATGCACACTTACCTCCTGATTTTTGGGTAGATTGTGTGCTTACAGCAGCTTATTTGATAAACCACATACCCACACCTCTTTTACATGGAAGATCACCTTTTGAAATTCTTTTTCAAAAGTCTCCCAATTATAGTAATTTACGTGTGTTTGGTTGTTTGTGTTTTGCTATTAATCTCAAACCTGCACATAGATTTGATCAAAGAGCTCGTCGTTGCATATTTGTTGGTTATCTATATGGTGTATGATGTAGAAAATAAATGTTTTTTTTTTTTTTAGCCGCGATGTCATCTTCCATGAGACTTTGTTTCCATTTCAGCATGGTATCACAACTGGTCCTGTCTTACCCATGCCTTCCACTGACATTCCTTCAGATCCAATTGTAACCACTACACCAGAGCCTACACAACAACCAAGTCTTTCGCCACCCCAGAGCCCTGCACCTCTTCCTTCATCTCCACTCAATGAGGCACCACAAAGTCTTGCACCTCCCCGTTTATCCACACGTAGCCCCACCTAGCCCTCCACCTGACCCTCCGGCACAAATCGCACAATCCACTCAACACTCCACCCGGGTTTCTCAACCATCAGTCTTGCTTCGGGATTTCCATGTCTACCAGACTGATGCGCCTACACCTCACTGTCATCATCTTCTGTTTTGTCTTCTACACCTCGCAAAGGTACACATTATCCACTCCAAAATTTTCTTTCTTACCATAAGGCATAAGCTTTCACTTGCTCACCATTCCTCTGTAGCCTTTACTTCTAGTTGTGTGGAACCCACTTCTTTTGAACAGGCTCAGCCAGATTTACGGCGCGTGAAGCTATGGACAAGGAACAAGAGGCCTTGGAGCAGAATCACACATAGACATTAATTGTGCCCTTTACCTGCTGGCAAGAAACCCATTGGTTGTAAATGGGTATATGAAGTCAGAAGTTTGATGGCTCCATTGAGGCGTTTCAAGGCTCAACCTGTCACTAAGGGGTATACCTAACGAGAAGGGCTTGATTATAAGGAGACTTTCTCCCCTACTGCCAAATTGGTTACCTTCCGCTGTCTCCTTGCCATGGCCGCCGCTAAGAATTGGCCACTTCTCAACTTGATGTTCAAAATGCCTTCCTCCATGGTGATTTGGATGAGGAAATAAAACATGTCTCCTCCACCCGGTTTTAGTCGACAAGGGAAGAATTTGGTGTGTCGACTAAACAATTCTTTATAAACAAGCGTCTCAAAATTGGTTTGCCAAATTCACACATGCCCTTCAAGATGCGAGTTTCAAGCAATCCATGGCTGATTATTCTCTTTTCACCAGGTCACATGGCTCATCCTTTACTGTCATCTTGATATGTTGAGTTATGACCCCAAGGCTATTTAATTAGCGTATAGTCTCTCAAAGTCTTCATTCATAACCGCTTCCGTATCAAAGATCTTGGCTTACTTAAATACTTCTTGGGGATTAAAGTTGCACGCTTCAAACAAGGCATTTATATTTAGTCTCTCAAAGTCTTCCTTCATAATGGCTTCCCTATCAAAGATCTTGGCTTGCTTAAACACATCTTGGGGAATAAATTTACAACCTCCAAACAAGGCATTTATATTTCCCACCGTAAGTATCCATTGGATATCCTTGATGACGTTGTCTTTCTTGGTGCACGACCAGCTTATTTTTCTATGGAGCAACACCTAAAGTCAAGTCCAACCAAAAGAGAACTCTTGAAAGATCCTAGAAAATATATATAGTCGATTAGTTGGACGTCTCATCTACCGAACTGTTACTAGACCAGACATCATGTTCTGTGTTCACATGCTCAGTAGATTTATGCACCAGCCTCGTAAGCCTTACTTTAAGGCAGCCTTGCACGTTGTTCGATACTTGAAGCATTCACTGGTTCAAGGCCTTTTGTTTCCGGCACAAAATAATTTAATTAAAATTCAAGAGCATTTTCTGACTCAGATTGGGCATGCCAACAAGGAATTAAGTCCATTACTTGATATTGTACCTTTCTTGGAAAATCTTTAGTTTCTTGGAAAAGCAAGAAGCAAGACATTGTTTCTCATTCCACAGCAGAAGCAGAATATAGAACTATGGCAGATGTCAGTTTTGAACTAGCATGGTTGAAATTCATTCTTCGTAACCTCAACATACAACAACCAAGCCCAGCCATTTTACATTGTGATAATCAAGCTGCTCTCCACATTGCATCAAATCTCGTCTTTCACGAGAGAATGAAGTACATTGATATAGATTGTCATGGGGTACGTCGCTACATTAAGTCTGGTTTGATTTCCACAACTTACACTCCTTCATCTTAGCAAATTGCAGATATATTTACAAAGTCGCTTAGCAAAGTTTCTTTCAATTCTCTGTTAGGCAAGTTGGGAATCTGTGATATCCACTCTCCAATTTGAGGGGAAGTATTAGATACAAGTCCTATTAGGATACAAATCCTAGAATATCTCTGCTAGATATTACTCCTCTACAGCAACTGGAACAGAATTTGTGTCCTTTTGCTTTACTGCTTGGTGGATTTGGCGTAACAGAAACCTTGGTAGACATGGTGAGAAAATGGTGGAACCAGCTGAAGTACGTTGCACAATTGGCGTCTGAATGGCAGAATGAGTATGCGAGACTGAATTGCACTGAGCCTGGGGGGAATGTCGCTACTGACCAAAATAGAGTTGTCTGGGCTCCACCACAACAGGGACATATTAAGTTGAATTTTGATGGAGCTTGTGATTTGAAGAATGGGATATGTGGGCTGGGAGCTGTTTTCAGAGACCACCTTGGAGGTTTGAAAGGTGCGTTGGCTGTCCCACAAGTGGGAAATCTCTCTCCTAGATCGGTGGAGGCTCTAGCTCTTCTCCACGGGCTTCGTTTTGCTGCTCATGTTGGCTTCTCCAACATCGAAATTGAAGGTGACGCTCTCTCAGTCATTAACACTTTGCATGATAGTTCGGAGGATCTTAATTCTGAATGTCATATTATTGACGAAGTTAAGTCTTTAGTTCAGTCTTTAATCTATTTGTAGTAGTCATTTTGTGAAACGAGATGGCAATCATGTTGCCCACCGTTTGGCAAAAAAGGCTTTAAAAGTTAGTTCTCCTATGCTTTGTTTGGAGTCGGGGCCGTTGTGGCTCCATGAGTCTGTTAGTAAAGATTTCCAATGTGGAGTCTACTGTGGTCGATCTTGTGTGCTTGCAACCATATTGGTATGCTCGGACGGATGTGTTTGGACCCAAAATGAACATTTTGGCCTGACAAGGCATGTGTTGGAGAAATTGAGCCAATGTCAGTGGCTCAAGCTATATATTGTCGACAAGCTCGAAATATATATTTAGAGGCTAAATAAAGCCTACTATGGAAGCATGGAAGCATGAAAAGTTAACTTTAGCACATTTTCCTACTTCGGCTAGGAGAAACCGAGCTAAACAAGGAAGGAGGGGCGGCAGACTAACCAAATGAAATCGAAATGTACTGAAACTTTCCAGATCCATTCTAGACAGCCCAAGGATCATTTCTTATGAAGAGTGCAAGAGCTTTTTTTTAGTGGAAGGCCTTCAAACAATCAGCCCAATTTTCTACAGAAGCAAAACTGGAAAACTGGACCTGTAAGAGGTCCAGCAGCATTTTCGGCCCAACCACATGGAATAAAAATCTGAAAATTTGTCAGGATGATCTACACTCATAGTGGAACATTTTTTATGAAGAAGTCGAAGGCTCATTCTGAAGGCTTGTTGGAGAAATAATTGAAGGAATAAAGGGGCAGAAACTGACCTAAAACCAGCTCAATATTCACATGTTCATGTTTCCTACCCACATGAAGAAAGCTAGATGCTTTTCTTCTTTTCCTTAGATATATTTTTCAAGACAATCTCTTTAATAGATCATCACCACTTCCATGTTGCTGCACCTTCATGCTTTGCTTTCATTTCATCTTTTCTCTATCTTTTCCATATTTTACAAGTGAACTTAGATCTACTTTCATTATTTTTCTTCCACTCATCATTTCACTCTTCTTTTTCTTCCCTATATAAACACATTCTCTTCTCATTCTAACACACCCATTCACACAACATCAAAACATCTCTAAGATGATCTAAGTTCTCTCTAGAGCAACCTCTCTAAGAGCAACTCCTCTCCTTCTCTTTCTCTTAGCGGTGATCACACTCCTAGTCCTAGTCTTCCCAGAAGCCGACTTTCAGTGCCACTAAACCCTCTGTCATCGTATTTCGGTCCTAGTCTCCTCGAGAGCCGATTGTAGTACCACGACCAAACACCAACAGACACACATTCACATTCAACAACAACATCTCTAAGATGATCTAAGTTCTCTCTAGAGCAAACCTCTCTAAGAGCAACTCCTACTCCTCTCCTTCTCTTTCTCTTACCGGTGATCACACTCCTAGTCCTAGTCTTCTCAGAAGCCGACTTTCAGTGCCACCAAACCCTCTGTCAACGTGCTTCGGTCCTAGTCTCCTCGGGAGCCGACGGTAGTGTCGCGACCACAACGGTTACAGAACCAGCCAAGCAAGGGTAACGCCCTAGCAACCCAGCCAAGCTAAAGTCACGCTTTAGCAAGATCTCAACACTTCCCGGTGATGTCGCTCTGCTCGATCTACAATATTGAGTATCGATTGTGTTAACAAGAAGAAACTTCAGCAAAGTCCTCACCACGAGGTAGAAAGAATCCCACGACGAGGTTGGTGCTCTCCTCGTCCACAATTGCTTGAAAGAAGTCAGGTCAAGGGACACCCCCGACGACCGCACCCGAACGGTGCTGGCACGCCCGCGCAAGAAAAGAGACTGTTGACCAGCTGCAGCAAAATTGGAGCCAAACATTTTGGCACGCCCAGTGGGACCAGCATATTCAACCACCGGGCTTCAAAACAAACATTTTGGCACGCCCAGTGGGACAAGGTTAGAATTTTCTTTTCTCTTGAAGCACATTCAACCACCGGGCTTCAAAACAAACATTTTGGCACGCCCAGTGGGACTATACTAGAGTATTTTTTCGTCATCATTGAGATGCCAGGGGAAAATCTTTACCAAAAGAAATTCCTAAAGTGAATTGATGGACAATGTTGCCACCATTGGCGATACCGCCATTAATGATGAGTTTATGCCTATTCCCATCCCAGAGGGGGCAAGCATTGATGACCAGCTCGCGATCATCATGGCCAACATCGAGAGGAATAAAGAAAAGCAAGCCAGGGACATGGCCATTTTGATCGCAAAAACAAAGCAGAGGTTTCGCGATTGGGACCTAGAAATTGAGCAGAACGCTCGAGAAGAGGTCATTTATGAGGCTGATTTGCCTATAGGTGGCAATCAACCTAATGGCCTCACTGGTGAATCACAGCCTTACATAGAGGCTACTTATGGAGAACGTCATCAACAAGATTGTTCTTCAGACAAGAAAATTGTCTCTGAACAAATATCTGATGTCTCCACTGATCAAGCCAAATATGTGGCTACTGATCAGATGCATGGGGGGCAAGATATGACCCATGATCATCCCTTTGATCAAGAGAAGTTGGCGACAGTTGGCGACAAAGCCGATCTTGGGACACCGTCATCTTCTAAATTACAATTGGAGATCATGTCTCGTCAACCAACAAAGATACTTGGGGGGCAAGAATACCCCTCTCACGAGCCAAATTCCTCCAAATTCTTCAACGAGAAGTATCTTTGTTCTTTTTCTACAAGCTCTCATAGGAGGGATTTTTACCCTACAAATTTTGATACATCGGAGCTTGGAGTGAAGCATAGATGGCCTCCCCCGTGGCCTTCTGGAGGTTAGCCAAATATAGTGCTGCTAACTTCTTTCTTTGTTTTTAAATTTCCTGTCAATTTTCAGTTTTCATTTTTATTTTCGTCATTTGTGAATCATAACGGAATAGGTGAAGTCTCTTTTGTTAATATTGGCCTAAACTCCTTATTGGTGCCTAGTTCAGGTCCCTTAAGGTTAAGGGCGGCTTTTATTAACACTTGTTGAACTGTCTTCACACTTATGACCTTTCTCATCTTAGTAAGTATAGCCTATGTGAAATGGTGTCTAGAAAGAGGACAACGTTCATGACAGGTTCTTGAATCCAGAAGTGCGTGCAAATGGGCCTAAACCACTATGTGGGAGTAGCTCATGCCAAAATGGATTCTGCCTCTCTTGTTCGCCCTCCCCCACCTGGCCATTTCAGTAAGGTTGCCCAAAGGATTTGAAAGAAAATTTGTGTCTAGGCGACTATACTTGGGCCGCATGTCTAAACCTTGATTCACAATGTCTTATTAAAATTAAAAAAAAAAGACAAAAATACAAAAAGAGTTTCAAATTTGTGCGTCGCGGAGGATGCAAAAAATTGTGTTCTTGCCTAATAGTGGCTGGAACTTGCTAATATACTTAAGAGGCCATTGGTATTGGTCTGGGCACATATACAACAGGCATTTAATATGCCTAGTATGGTATTAGCAGTGGAGGAGGTCAAATCAATATTTTTGCCAATAATTGTGGCGAAAGCTGGGTTGCGAATTGTTGGCAGCGAAGTGGTTTTAATTACATGGCCTCGCAAAGGATGGTTCGCGAAGGAAGACTGGCGATTAATATATGTATGCTCACTATGTATAATTAAGAGTGAGAGAGGCTACTGTTCAAGTAATTTTAGTCAAGCCAATACAAGTGGCTTTGGAGCAACGACATTATAAGAGGAGTGCTGATTCAAGACCTCTTCAGTCAAGACGAAGACCTTTGACTTCGAGGTCTGGGGGGCAATATTTGGACCCAAAATGAACATTTTGGCCTGACAAGGCATGTGTTGGAGAAATTGAGCCAATGTCAGTGGCTCAAGCTATATATTGTCGACAAGCTCGAAATATATATTTAGAGGCTAAATAAAGCCTACTATGGAAGCATGGAAGCATGAAAAGTTAACTTTAGCACATTTTCCTACTTCGGCTAGGAGAAACCGAGCTAAACAAGGAAGGAGGGGCGGCAGACTAACCAAATGAAATCGAAATGTACTGAAACTTTCCAGATCCATTCTAGACAGCCCAAGGATCATTTCTTATGAAGAGTGCAAGAGCTTTTTTTGAGTGGAAGGCCTTCAAACAATCAGCCCAATTTTCTACAGAAGCAAAACTGGAAAACTGGACCTGTAAGAGGTCCAGCAGCATTTTCGGCCCAACCACATGGAATAAAAATCTGAAAATTTGTCAGGATGATCTACACTCATAGTGGAACATTTTTTATGAAGAAGTCGAAGGCTCATTCTGAAGGCTTGTTGGAGAAATAATTGAAGGAATAAAGGGGCAGAAACTGACCTAAAACCAGCTCAATATTCACATGTTCATGTTTCCTACCCACATGAAGAAAGCTAGATGCTTTTCTTCTTTTCCTTAGATATATTTTTCAAGACAATCTCTTTAATAGATCATCACCACTTCCATGTTGCTGCACCTTCATGCTTTGCTTTCATTTCATCTTTTCTCTATCTTTTCCATATTTTACAAGTGAACTTAGATCTACTTTCATTATTTTTCTTCCACTCATCATTTCACTCTTCTTTTTCTTCCCTATATAAACACATTCTCTTCTCATTCTAACACACCCATTCACACAACATCAAAACATCTCTAAGATGATCTAAGTTCTCTCTAGAGCAACCTCTCTAAGAGCAACTCCTCTCCTTCTCTTTCTCTTAGCGGTGATCACACTCCTAGTCCTAGTCTTCCCAGAAGCCGACTTTCAGTGCCACTAAACCCTCTGTCATCGTATTTCGGTCCTAGTCTCCTCGAGAGCCGATTGTAGTACCACGACCAAACACCAACAGACACACATTCACATTCAACAACAACATCTCTAAGATGATCTAAGTTCTCTCTAGAGCAAACCTCTCTAAGAGCAACTCCTACTCCTCTCCTTCTCTTTCTCTTACCGGTGATCACACTCCTAGTCCTAGTCTTCTCAGAAGCCGACTTTCAGTGCCACCAAACCCTCTGTCAACGTGCTTCGGTCCTAGTCTCCTCGGGAGCCGACGGTAGTGTCGCGACCACAACGGTTACAGAACCAGCCAAGCAAGGGTAACGCCCTAGCAACCCAGCCAAGCTAAAGTCACGCTTTAGCAAGATCTCAACACTTCCCGGTGATGTCGCTCTGCTCGATCTACAATATTGAGTATCGATTGTGTTAACAAGAAGAAACTTCAGCAAAGTCCTCACCACGAGGCAGAAAGAATCCCACGACGAGGTTGGTGCTCTCCTCGTCCACAATTGCTTGAAAGAAGTCAGGTCAAGGGACACCCCCGACGACCGCACCCGAACGGTGCTGGCACGCCCGCGCAAGAAAAGAGACTGTTGACCAGCTGCAGCAAAATTGGAGCCAAACAGGATGATTGATCATTAAATCGTTGTAAGCAGTTCATATTAATGAAGTTCTTCTTTGATCAAAAAAAAAAAAAAATCTCCTTTAATCACTCTCCTTAAATGTAGGCTTTGTACCTGTATATAAACGAGTAACTAGTACTGATATGTAATCTAAGACAGTTTTGGTCCATATTAAACTTATTACTAGCCAAATCAAGGTTGTGCTCTGATGTATGGCTCAATATTGTTCCCCCAATCTTCTTAGTTTCTGTTTTAACTAGTGATGGCATGGCCCTCCTTGCCCTCACTATTTGCTTTTTCTCTGTTGTTTTGCCTGCTTCTTTTGTCAGAAGCTTCCAGTTGTATTTGCTTGGCTTCCCCTTTGGGGTTTTAATCGAAGTTATAAAGTTTTCCCGACCAAAGAAAAAGCAATTCCAAAACTATCGTTATGCAGGAATTTCAGTGGCCTCCCACTAAAAGTTTTTAAGCAATATTGTGTTAGGATCGAGATCCCTAGAAGTCATGGAACAATTCTACATATGGCTCCCACCCAGTAATCACTATATATGCTGAAAAAAGTGACTACTCTATTAAGAGGAACAGCAAAATAGTGGCATCCCCAGTCAAAATCATCAGCCGTATTCGTCGAATCACCAACAACCATGCATATTAATTCTGCTCTCTATAAACAGGCTTCAAGGTTCCTTGCGATCAAATGAATAAGTTCAGTCTCTACCAATAGGTTCCTTACGACCATTACCCGAACTATAAAGAGGGTCGCACTACTGCATAACACTTCAGAAGTTATCCGTAGTCCTTACTACAAAAGAACCCGAGAAGCAAATATTTATAACAACCAAATCACAGCTCAAGTAACTCAACCCCTTCCAACTAGCCAACACATCCACGATGATCTTTCCCCTCCTATAAGAGCCAACAAAAGAGCGGATACAAAATTGCCAATGCTCTATGATTGTCGGAAGTGGGGAAATCGGTGGGAGAGTGGATCCGGCCACCAAGTGATGATGGGGTTAGACTTGATCACCCATCAGATGAAGAACTTAGGTTCAAGTAAACCACCCGAGCCACACAACATATAACTTAATCTGTCCTCGAAAAATATTGTCCTCCAAAAAATATTGTTCCAAATGACTTACCCTAAGACCTATACCAAATTATCGTCCATCTCAAATCTCAGTACTACTTGCTATAACTCATAGCAACACACATTCACATAGTACATTTAACGTCCATACATATTGGAAATGGTCATACCATTCATTGACACAATTTGTTGTTTGTCTCCAACTATAGTACTAGTAGCACTAGCACTGATCACTTCTTCCGTACAAAATGATGGTTTTGTAGGTTCTGGTAGTGGCACGCTTTCATTTGTCAACATAGATATCACCTCTGACATGGTAGGCCGATTGGCTGCAGTATCCCCCACGCATAGTAGACCAACAATGACGCATCTTAAAAACTGATCCATATTGCATGAATCTCCCAAGTTTGAATCCATTAGTTGTAGCCCTGCACCTTCTTTCCATAACTCCCACGCCTGAAATTAGCGAAGTCATATCAGATCATTTAGGATATCAGAAAAAGGGGTGCAAATCTGATTACTGTAGAGATTTTTTTGACATACATATCCTACTAAATTGAGTACTCGACCATCATTGTAGAAGCAGTTGTTTTTCCTACCACTTAGGATTTCAAGCATTAACACCCCAAAACTGTAGACATCAGATTTTACGGAAAAAACTCCATTCATTGTGTACTCAGGAGGCATGTAACCACTGCACCAATTGGAAAACAAAAATTTACTTGTATGCAGATATCTGCAAAATCTGCATGCTAGTGACCAAAAGCAAAAGACAAGTGTGTACTATTTACTTACAGTGTCCCAACAATCCTGCCTGTATTTCCTTCAAGTTCATTATGTGTGAAAATCCTTGCCATACCAAAATCAGAAATTTTTGGATTCATACTTTTATCAAGTAGTACATTACTAGCTTTTAGATCTCTATGAACTACTTTCTTTCTTGAGTATTTGTGCAAATAAAGCAATCCTTGAGCAATTCCTTCAATTATGCTGAAACGCTTGTGCCAATCAAGAAGAACGCCTTCAGTTGTATATGGCCAATACAAAGAGATTAAAGTCAGATATAATCTCACTTATATATGTATATGTATATGTATATGTATATCTATATGTGTATGTATATATATATGTGTGTGCGCACGCGCGCGTGTGTGTATATCAGAGAGTTCAAGAGTAGACCCTCATCATTTGCGCAGTTTCTCCCTATGGCATGAAGTACCATAGAAATATTAGGTCCTCATTCAGGATGATCCTTACCAAAATCAGTCAAGTCAGAAATTATTCAGTCACTTGACTATCTTTATTTTCAGCCAACGGACCGTTTATCTGCATAATTTCAAAGAGCAAATAGTTTCCGATATGATTGTTTTTTGCAAGCTAGCATGATCCTTGAAGAGGACCTAAAGGATGGACGTTTCTGATTACTGTACTGCATTGCTGAGTAGCAAAATGGAGGTCCACCCTTGATCTTCATGCAGATATATATATGTGCTTTTGATTGAAAAAAAAAAAAAGAACGTGGATATACATCTGTTAAGTAAATATATCACAGATACTAAGATCAAACTGATATGTTGACAACTGAATTACCAAATAAAAAGTAGTCCAGACTTTTGTTTGGCATGTACTCATATATCAATATCCTCTCTTCCCCATGAACGCAAAATCCAAAAAGCTGCACAAGGTTTGTATGTTGAAGTTCATATATAAGGATCAATTCATTCTTAAACTCTAATGTTCCTTGCCCTGAACATTTTGAAAGCCTCTTCACTGCTATTTCTTTTCCCGTCAACAATTTTCCCTGATGATTAATCATATTTCCATCATATATATGTATACATAAACAGATAAAAAAGGCTATTATATTTCTTAGCTACAAATGGAAACAGAAAATACATAAAAGACCCTTTATTACCTTATAAACAGGTCCAAATCCCCCTTGTCCAAGCTTGTTTTCTTCAGCGAAGTTACATGTGGCAGCCATGATTGATGCATAGCTAAATATGCTTAAATCATGTCCCGTGACCAGCAATTTGTTCTGATCAATCTCATCCTCACCTATTAAGAATAGTATAGAGACAGAAAACGTTATAAACGTGAAGTTGAATCTGTCTAACAACTGCATATCATGCATGCTTAATTAACTAAACAATATACCTGAAAGTTCTGATTTTCTTCTTCTTCGTAGATGACACAAGATGCAAAAGGCTATTACCACAAGAGTAGCACTAATAGCCGCCCCAATCCAAATCCATTTACTTGTTGCACCTAGAGAGTCGCGATTAATTATTCTTTTTCTTACCCATTTTCGGTAAACAGACTGGAATTTAAGTATTAAGCATTATATGTAGCTTCAAAGAAAAGAAGAAGAAAAAACAGTCAATGTGTTGTAGGAGAATGCAATTGTGTGTGTATTATTGATAATAGGAGCCCTTTAAATAGGGAGTTACAAGGTACCCAAAAAGGTAATAGAATCCGATTACAATTGAATACCTAGAACACATTCCTATTACAACTCTAACCCTAGTTTGTAGAGGCACACATTATGTCGATATCCTTCAACACTCCCCCTTGTGCCGCTCAAACTTGGTGATGACGCTTTAATTGTTGCCTCGTTAAAAACCTTGACAGGTAACAAAAACCCTGTGGGACAAAAATAACCCTGGTCGAAGGACAAAAAGAGCACAACACGTCCTTCACTCTTCGAGATCGAACATGTAGACATCATGCCTCCCCCTGATGTCAATATCTCCCCCTGATTGCTACAATCATGGGAGTTCGGATAACTTTCTTAATCCGATGCTTTTCACATGTTTCTCGAATGTGGATTTTGGTAACGACTTAGTAAATAAGTCCGCTACATTATCCTCAGATCGGATTTGGTTCACTTCAATATTTAGAAGTGCCTGTTGTCATTTTGATGGAGGGGAGGAGGAGCACGGAAGGTGGCATTTTGCCTTGTGGGGTCCGATCCCACACTTCCGTTATCTCTTTTCTCTGTAGGGATAGAACAAGCCCATATCAATCGTACCTCTCAAGTATCGAAAGATTGTCTTTATACCAATCTAATGGCGTTGCGTTGGCGCGGGGCTATGTCTAGCCAACAAGTTCATAATAATTGAGGTATCCGGTCTTGTATTGTGCTAAGTACAATAATGCGCCTATTGTACATAAGTAAGCACTTCTGCTATTAACACGTCTTCGTCATCATCCCTGGGACGAAACGGATCCCTTTTAGGGCCAAGACTACGGACGACCATGGTGCATCTTTGACTTTATCAAAAAATGTCTCTTGACACGGTATACAAGTTCTGAATTTAGACAAAACCGTGTTCTCCCAAGGTCATTCCTCTCAAACTCGGATTTCAGGTGTTCAGCGGTTTTCCTTAACCCACAAGGGTTCCAATTATGTTTATCAACATAAACCGCGACAATTGCAAATCCGGAACTTGTCATAGAAACGCGTGGGCATAGTTCATCATATCCCTTCCCAATCAAGTAGTCACTTTAGTGAGCGTTTCAACCTCGTTGCAAACGCGCTCCGTGGTCTAGAGCCACTTGACTTGGGTAAATGAAGTTCACAAGAACCTTCATTATATTCCGTATCTAGATCCCCATAAAGATATGTAGTGACCACATTTGTAAGCTGCATGTTCAGTTATTTGGAAACTACCAAACTGACAAGGTAGTGGAGTGCAATGACATCCATTACGAGAGAATATGTCTTCTCGTAGTCAATTCCAGGGCGTTTTGTGAGAAGCCTTGCGCCATAAGGCGAGATTATCATCTCTTTTTCTCATCACGCTATCTAACGAAGACCTATTAATGTCAACAGGTTTTATGTTAGGAGGTGTTGGCATCTCAGGCCCGAAATCCTTCCTCTTCGTTAGTGAATCCAATTCAACCTGGATCGCATCTTTCCATTTAGGCTAATTTTCTCTACGTTGGCATTCTTCAACGGAGTAAGGTTCGATGTCATTGGTCTCAATAATTCCACGTCCTCATGTACACTAGTGTAGTTCGTAGAGATCTCTATATTCTCAGGAATTGGTTCTAACATTGAGGCGTCCCCCAACGATGTCTCTTGGACATAACCACAATCCAAAATATTCTCATGAGACGGATTTTGAGTATCAAATGATCAATGGATCAAGTTGTGCCAAACTCGCTCTCCTCTTAGGGCGAGAATCCATCGAACCTATGGGTCTCCTACGCTCTCTAGCGGAACCCATGGCCTATGACGCCATTATGCCACCTTGTGGCGTCACCATACCACCATCCATGGTGGTGGTGCCGTACCCATCTTCTCTGGGTGACACCATGTCCTCTTATGGGGACATCAATCCTTGCAGGCATGTTTGCAGCAGGTATATGTGATCTCGTCACTTTTAGGGGATCAAGATGAGACATAGTGGGGACAGACCACGACAATTCCTGTCATTCATGTTGAACATTGACGTTCTAATCTCCCCCTAACGACGGGAAGACTGTCTCATCAAAGTAACAATTCGCAAATCCAGCGAAATAGAGATCGCCTATCAAGGGGACTTATATATATATGCATTCGTTGCAATGACTCATGTTGATGCGCTGTGGCGGCGCAATTGGCACATGAACCGCACACTCAAATATGCATAAATACGAGATATTAGACTCGAACCCAGTCACTAGCTGTAACGCAAATAAAAGTTGAGTGGCTGCTATGAGTCGTAGACGAATTAGCATAGCTGCATGCAATATTGCATAACCCAAGCGGAAATATTTGTGCGCATTACCAGTGTCCGGGCTACCATCGTAGTCGTTTAATGGTGGCTTTTCCGCGAGACCAATTGGGTGTGTACATGGGAATATGATACTTGATATCAATACCCAATGACATGTAATAGTCATCGAAAATTGGACTGCAGACATTATAAAGTAGCAATTTTCAATTACTCCCAAGTCACAGTATACTATAAGAACTTTTATTGAGATGACATATTTTGTATGCATCATTAATATTCCTAGCACAAAATTTATGTCAAGAAGACATTCAGAGTCAGATATTAAGAACATGACACTTGATTGAAAGATAAACGTGGTCTGGGAGGCTTTGGCTCTGTTTAGAACAGAGCTGTTAAATTGCCATCTTGTTGTAGTTTAAGATGTTCTGTGGTCTAAAGATAAGGGTTATTTAATTCATTAATTAGGTTTTTGCAATAGGAAGAATTCATCATGTCAATGTAGAGCAAATAATCGAGTTTGGTTCCGAGGGATCAAAAAGACCTCTCTTGTTAGATCTCTAGACAGTGCTATTAACAGAGAGAGAGAAAACTCTTGCTCAGTAGGATAGGATGAATACACCAGTGGTATCAGATGCTAAAATCTAGAATTTTAATTGTAAAGCCCACAGCATTCTTTTTAACAGAAATTCTACTTCAAGTTTCAGACTCTCGGCTTGCAAGATTCTACCCTGAGGCGTAATAGGTTTTATATAGCTCCCACACTATTCTACAAACCATTCATGCTTATAGTTTCGGAATGTTGTTTCAAGAAATGGCAGGACAGAGGAGGAACTTGAGTGCAAATGCAGAAAATTCAAGCCATATATACTTACCTTCCTGGATTTATGAGAAACTAGAAAATGACTCACTATTGAAATTGTGTGTGCATGTGAGTATCATATGTAATAGCCAAGAAGGTCATTGTGCTCTATGGTGAAGTTGAAGTCCTGAAAATGCCTCCAAATAACCTCTCTTCTGTCCACAAGAGAAGCCAATGGAGGATCAATCCAATGAGACTGATGATCAAGAGATATCTACCCAGCCACATGGCAGTACAGATACTGCATTCATGGTACAAGGGTAATGTAGTGCCTATTTAATCTTGTACAGTCCCATAAGAAGAACCAGATCTAACGTAACAGATACTACTACTCAAGGGTCTATGTGTTGAAAATCATATAGTTACTGTACAAGGAAGTGTAGAGGAAGTTAATCAAAGCGGTGATTGTATTCAGTAAGAATAGATAGAAGTTCAATTGCATACATATTTAGCACATCAATAGCTGCTGATTCTAGCTAAGGAGGAAGCATACCTTTTACTTGATAGCAGTATAGTTTAAAGTGACGAAAAAAGATTATATTTCTGACTTATTCCTTTCAGTTTCAACTACTGGCTGATCTTCACAGTATTGTTCTGGATTCCATCTTGTGATCGGCACTCTTCAATAGTATACCTCTCCAAATATGGTGGGGAGTTTGCACTATGACCATTTCAGCTGATATCAAGAACTAGCAATGTCTTCACAACACCTCCACAAAGTATTGCAATGTATATCAGATCACACCCTCATTCGCTTATTTGCATCGCCATCTCCTCAGATAACACAATCACCGCATATTCAGAATAAACCACAGCTGGATGATGACGGTTGGCAACAAAGCCCACACCATATGTAATTCCTGGCATGACACCCCAACTTTTCAATCTAAGATGAGAATAAGTCTTATAAGAATAAGGAAACAACGCTCTTCTGAATCTCATGCTCTGCCAAGCTAGTTATCACTCTTGGGACACTTATCTTCAACTTTCTTTTGGCATTTTACACAATACAATAGCATAAGTAAAATCCCTCCTCCATACTCAACTAAAACCACTGCTTATCTTTTGCCACTGTAAATTTGTAATAACGGCTCTCAAAAGCACACCCGATTAATCTCATTGTTTTGTTCTGCTTCCACTGCGAAAAGTACTCTACACAGACATAGAAATCCTTAAGAACCCGATCGGCTTAGGGAAGCCTGAAGCTAATACTATCTTGGACATGGGGTCTTCTCTTTACATCTAGAACCCATTAGACTCTACAAGAACATCAAAATGCTAGAATTTTTCAGACCCACAACTTCCTGTTTCTTTATCTCTTTTAAGAGTAGAGCAAATTGAAACAAATGCTATTGATTCAAAATCAAACAACCAGCAACCCATTTTTGCATTTTCCAAATCAATAACACACAATAAACAGAGTTAACCAAATATAGAATAGAGGAAAGTGGACACAGTAGCACAGCACTCAATTGGAGAACTCATACTATTATTAAGATTATTCATTTCTAAATGTTCTGAACTTTGCATTTACTATCAGTTGTGAAGAAAGAGGGCATCAAAGTTAAGAGTTTTAGGCTGAAATCGTTCAAAGATTGGAACTTTATTTGTTAATTTAGTTTTCTCTTTGGGTATTACATTTGATATTTCTGAGCAGAATAGAACGGAAGCGAATACCTGGTCGGGTTGGGATCGGATACGATGCGGGCGACTCCAGTGAGGAAAGCATAGGCGGTGAGACTGTCCCTACCAAAAATAGAGGAGGATAGCAACCGATTACCTGCTCAGTCGTTGCCATCTTATTTTCGTTCGAGTGCAGAGTCGCGTGAAAATCATATTCCGAGTACCTAAGACGTTTCGCCGCCTTTGAGGAAGTCAAAAAGTCTTCCATGAACTTTCTACTGAAACTCGGACTCGTATATTTTATTTGAAATCTTTGATTTTTCAAATAATTAAGGCAACCCTTGACCCTCCATGGTTAACGCTTAACAGCATTCCAATGATCATCTTATTGTGCTTGCTCATCAGTTTCTCAAGCTTCTGGACTTGTCATGTTGCAGCTGCACTGTTCATTGGAGACACGCTTAATCCAGGGGAGGCCCTCAATTCCTCGAGCTTTATGGTCTCCGCTTCGGGGGAGTTTACGTTGGGTTTCAACTCCGGCTACCTCATTCTGAGGTGCAAGAACTATGCGGTTTGGGTTGCCAACCTGCACACTCCGATTTCAGACCCTTCGTCGGCGCTTCTCACCTTGGACAAGAACACAACTGTCCTGCAAATTACCCTGAAAGGCAAGAATCCCATCGTTCTTTACTCCCCTTTTCATGATAATAGTACCAATAATGTTGTGGCTACCCTGTTAGATTCTGGCAATTTAGTCCTACGAGAGGTCAATCAGAACGTTTCAAACTCTCCGTTGTGGCAAAGCTTTGATGGTCCTAATGTGGCTCTTAGGCCGGGGATGAAATTAGGTTTTGATGCTGGTCTAAGTATAACTAGCAACAGTATGTCGATTTGGAGTTGGCAGGAAAATCAGAACAGCCGGGGGCCAGGGTCTTTCAGCCTTTATTGGGATTCCGGCACACGCCAATTGCAAGTTAGGAGAAACGGGGATCTTTGGTGGACTAGCGAAACATTGAGAAGTGGAAGATACGAGTATGCTAATTTCCGTAATAAATCCAAGGTCTATAATTTTAGCATGGTTTCATATGAGAATGGAGACTACTTCAGTTACACTGTCGTTGGTGATCCAAATGGCAGATCAGCCTGGGTGCTAGACACAGGTGGGGAGCTTTATGATGTTGACTATAACATTTCTATTGGGTCAGCAGGTGACTGTGATGGCTATAATTATCACACCACCTATAGCTCTGTCGACGGCTATAACTCCGTTGGTGGGACGTGCCAGAGATGGAGTGGCCGGGCCACTCTTTATTGTCCTGTGGCAACATCCTCTGGTGCATTTATTCAGCCGACAGAAAGGCGCTCCTTTAGACCGATCAGTATGAACATGTCTATCAATTCAACATGGGAGGAGACAAATTCAAGTCGATATGGGATTTATGAATGTATGGCTACTTGTTGGATGGACTGTGACTGCCTTGGTTTTGAATTTCTCTTTGATAATCAGACTGGATGTCGATTATGGAGTGTAAAGTATTCTCAGGTCCTTGAAGATCCGGATAGTTCTGCAACTAAATATATTATACCAGGACTAGTCCCTACGTATAAACCGCAATCTCGAAGAAACATAATTGGTTAGTCTACTTAACTAGTTATGCAAAATGATGTAACTAAAATATACAGCTTGAGCTATATATATAGTTAATAGTTTTTCACTGTAGATGCATCACAAAAGTGGATATGGATTGGTATTGCAATTGCGGCTGTTCTTCTGGCGCTGGTGCTTTGCAGCATCTGCTACCTAATACGAAAAAGAAAACTTACAGGTATTAGTTTCTTTAAAGATTATTATGTACACCTGTTTTTTGATGTTGCTTTTGCGAATAGAAATGATAATTATCTGCATTAATCTTAATAGGTGAGAACCAAACAAATATCCAGGATATGCTGAACAGCATGAAATCTAATAGACCTACTGATGCTAATGGGCTTCAAAGTGATGGAAAGAGGGGACAAGATTTAAGTGTATTTAGTTATGCATCTATTACAGCTGCCACTTGCAACTTCTCTAATGAAAATAAGCTCGGAGAAGGAGGTTTTTGACCTGTTTATAAGGGAAGGCTTTGAATAATGCAAGTTATTATTTGAAAAGCTATATGGTTATTAGTTCATTACTTTTTCCTCTTTTGGATTACTGCAAACATTATATATTCAGGGGAAATTGGTGACCGGACAAGAAATAGCAGTGAAAAGGCTTTCAAAACATTCAGGGCAGGGAATATACGAGTTTAAGAATGAATTGATACTTATATATGAACTCCAGCATACAAATCTTGTTCAGTTGTTTGGATTTTGCATTCATGGTGAAGAGAGGATGTTGATATACGAGTACATCCCAAACAAAAGCTTGGACTACTTTTTATTTGGTTATTACCTTAATCTAACTCCTTGCTTAATTACTTTCATTTATCTATTTGTGATCTGATTTAATCCGATTGTACCAATTGGACAGATTCAACTAGATGCCAGCAGTTAGACTGGAACAACCGTTTCAACATAATTGAAGGAATTGCTCAAGGTTTACTTGCACAAATATTCCAGAATGAGAGTAATTCATAGAGATTTGAAAGCAAGTAATGTTCTACTTGATGAAAGCATGAACCCCAAAATTTCCGATTTTGGAATGGCAAGGATTTTCACGAATGATGAACAAGAAACAAATACTATGAAGATTGTTGGCACACGGTAAGTGAACAGTTCTGATATTTTGTTTTTGGTTGTTAAGCATCCATTTGTTAATGTAGTTGTACTAACGAATTCGTCTTCTCATTTTGGTGCAGTGGTTATATGTCCCCTGAGTATATTATGGGGGGAAAATTTTCCATAAAATCTGATGTCTATAGTTTCGGTGTGTTGATACTTGAAATCCTAAGTGGTAGAAGAAACAACAGTTTCTACAATGATGATCGCGCCCTCAATTTAGTTGGCTATGTATGTCAAACA
Organism: Rosa rugosa; assembly: GCF_958449725.1. Taxonomy (NCBI): domain Eukaryota; kingdom Viridiplantae; phylum Streptophyta; class Magnoliopsida; order Rosales; family Rosaceae; genus Rosa; species Rosa rugosa. The sequence goes on along the minus strand of NC_084821.1, from coordinate 56,399,875 downwards.
AATCTTTGTTCTTCTTGTAGGAGTGGGAGAGTTCAGTGATTATAAAATTCTAAACGAATGTGGTCTTGTTTCAGGCATGGGTATTATGGAAAGAAGGTGCAGGACTAGAACGAATGGATCCAACACTTGGTGATTCATGTGATAAAGATCATTTCTTGAGGTGCATCCATGTTGGTTTGCTCTGCGTAGAGGAAAATGCAGCCAGCCGACCAAAGATGTTAGATGTGATATCTATGCTAACTAATGAAAGCATGTCATTGCCGATACCTACAAAACCAGCATTTTGTACAGAAAGAAATGTCATCACAACTACTATAGGTGGAAACGGACCGGAAGTGGTGGTATCTGTAAATGGCATCTCCAATTCTGATTTTGATGGACGTTAAATTTACTACCAAGAAAATCGCCACACTTTTCCCTCGAGAATACAAGTGGTTATGAGCTTAGTAGTTTGATTTTCTGTCGAAAAAAGTTTGAGATGGTTATGTTTTCTTCTCTTAACAAAATGTAATATTCATGTATGTTATTGATTATACACATTTATATGCGTCTAATTGTATCTAAAACACTAGAATTAAGCTAATCCTCATGTCAATTATTACGTAACTAATCCACTTTTATTTATTTTATAGGAAATAAGCGAAATTACGGAAACCGAGAAAAATTGGTGTAAAAGCGGAGCAAACTGGAGTTGTTGACAAAATAAAAAATTCTCAACGTGGTCAACGACGTCAAGGAAGAAATGAAAAGACGATAATGAAAATGGTGGTAGAATTACATTGGCTTAATTAACCTAACCTTAGGTTAATTGAAGAAAACGTGGTTTAGGGTTTAGGCCCTAAACCCTAAACCCTAAACGTGGAGTTGAGTAAATAAACACCCAGAGAACCAAGAGAAAAGGGGAACGCGCCTCACGCGCGAGAAAGAAGAGAAAAGGGCGAGTGCGATCTCTCCCGGCCGAACGCCGGCGGTGCTCTTGCCGCTGCGTTCCGGCCCGGGAGAGGATGTTGGTTTGGGTGAATAGCAAGCCTTATGAGCTGAAGCTTGGTCCACGGTGGGAGATAACTGGTCAGATCTGGTTTTGGGAGGATCCATGTCGACCTATCCCGTCCGGATCTTGGTCGTGGGTCTGCAGGAGGGGTACCGTGGTGTCTCTGGAGCAGTTAGTGTGGCTCTGGGGCGCCGATGGCCGGCGGCGTGGTTCCGCGGTGTCTCTGGAGCAGTTGGTGTGGCTCTGGGCCGTGGATGGCCGGTGGCGTGGTACCGTGGTGTCTCTGGAGCAGTTGGGGTGGCTCTGGGATGCGGATTGCCGGCGGTGTGGTTCCGTGGTGTCTCTGAAGCAGTTGGTGTGGCTCTGGGACGCGGGTGGCCGACGGCGGTTCGTGGTGGTCCTGCGACATAAGCGGGCTGGGGGGCGGTGGCTGAGATCTCGATCTCAGGGTGGTGTTGATTCCGGCGTGTCGATGCTGGCTTGGTGGGCTTCTGCGTTGGGCCCTTGGGAGAGATGGTGGATGGGCCGGGCTTCCGCTTTTGGGCTTTGCTGCTGTTTTTTAATTTCTGTTTGTTTTGTTTCCAGTGGTTGCTTTGTTTATTTAGTTGTTTGCAGTTTGTGGGTTGTTTTGCGCGTAATAAGTCCCTATACTCGTTGTGTAGGGATAGTTGGGCTTTTTGCCCGTGGGTGCAATCTTTGTGCCTTGTCTGCTCTAGGTTGGCGGCGATTTACTGGCGTTGTCAAATGGTTGCTGCCTCCTAGTGGCAGGGTGAGACTTCTTGCCACTGGATGTAGTTTCCAGTGGCAACATGATAGGAAAGCTGGGAGAAGTGACATTATGCTTTGCTGTATTAGAGTTACAGATCAAGTAATCTTTCCGTCGTGTCACCGCTTGGTAGCAAATAGAACCGTCTGGAGCGTGTTTTTTGCTAGTTGGTGTGAATTGGAATACAAGTGTTTAGTAGAGTCGTCTATTGACTTATTTTCTGGATGTACTCTTGATGCAGATTGTAATATGGGGTTTAGGCTCTTTGTCCCCCCCTTGTATTCGTCGGTTTCATTTATGAAGGCCTGAGGGCAGCCACATCGGCCCTTGTTTCAAAAAAAAAAAAAAAAAAAAACGTGGACATGCATGCTTTGCTTTAATTGATTGGATGCCACTAGAGCCTTGACACATGGCATGCAGCTGATTTCTTAATTAAACCAATGTTTAATTATATGAATGCTAGTGGTCCATGAGACGGAGACGTGATCCATTCCTTTTGGGCTCTCACAATAGCCGGCCAATCACTCTTTCTCTCTCGACCATGAAGCTCACAGTCACACGCACAACCCAGCATCATTCCCTATCTCTCTCACGTGTAGCAGTTGCCATATATAATCATCAATTCATTCTCTACGGGAACAACCCTAGACCACCTGCCGCACACACCAAATAGAGGCAGCCCCTTTGGGCTGCTCTCTCTCCTCTCCTCTCCTCCTTCTCATCCATTTTTCATAATAGTTTTAGTTTTCTTTTGGGTATTCATAGAATTTCTCACACAAGCTTCAAGGATTCATCAAGAGCTACAAGATTCAAGCTTTAGGTATTTGTGGGTGTTGTAATTCAAGGGAAGTCATATTAGCTTCCTAGCTAATTGTGGCTACCTTTGTGTTCTCCTACACTTCTATAATCTTTTCTCTTTGAATTTTGTATCTTTGATGTTCATAGTTATGGGTTGTGAGTAATTTCTTTGTTGGGAGTTAGGGTTGTGAAGCCCTAACTCATATTGTATAAATATTGATGCTTTAATTTTAATAAATGCAATTTTCATTGTGTATGCTTTAAATCCGAATGTATTGGTCCTTAGAAGCATGTTTCTAGGCTTTGTCACCCTTTGAAATTATGTTGTGGGCAATTGTGATGAATAGATTGATAAATTGACAACTTATTGGTCTTGTTGCGTCTAGGATTTAAGTGTGGTAACCATTAGCTAGCTTAATTGTAGCTAAGCTTGCTTGGGTCTCTATTATCTTGCACTCTAGGCCTCTAATTTTAGATATTGCGGCCTTAACCGGCGTAATGCCTAAATTAGAGAGTTGATTGTGGCCCTAACCGGCATAATCGATACACCGAAAGGATAATTGGTTTAGTAGGCTTGACCGGTACTAAATACGGGACTTAACACATATAGGAAATGCATGCATTTATGAAATTGGCACCGATATTTGCAAGATAGTTAGTGTGAATCACCCGACACTCCCATATTCCCATTAATTTGAAAATCCAAATTTAATTTTCTAGTTCGTTAATTAGTTGTTTAGTTTACTTTTCGGTTGCGTTTAGTTTAGTTAATCCACAATTCAAAACTTCATACAATTTCGACTCATTTGTTTATATCCACCACTAGGCTCTTAGTTTTGATTAGGCTTTGGTGAAAACCAAAGCCGAGCATTGCTAAGGCTTGGTGCCTTAGAATAGCCTTTTTATTCACTTTATTTTTATTTTGTTTGCTTAGTGACTTTAGTTCCGACCACCCAAGGATTGTGGGTTAGCCACTAATCCCCGTGGTACGATAACTTTGGGCATTATACTTCCCTATCTTGACAACGATATGTACGCTTGCGTAAATGTGTATCAAGTCAGTTATCGATAATTTTTTTTTTTTTTTTTAAAGGGTTATCGATAGTATTTTTGACTGAAGGATTTATAATTTATTATTTCATTTGGTTTCTAAGGGTCAATGATTGTAGTGATATACTGTGAAACTCTTTCAAAATGTATTAAAAAACAAATTTAGTTTTGTTGAAGGAAAACCTAATTTGTGTTTAGCCCAAACTCTAGGTTACTTGACCTAGTGGTAATAAGATTTAATTAGAAGGATCTAGAATCCTAATCAATGTAGAATTACATTCCTTGTATGATTGAGATTCTATGCATTGTAATCCTCTATATAAACCTCCCTATTATCAATGAGAATACACAGCAATTATCTCTCAATTTCTGATTCCCTAAAACACGTTATCAGCACGAAGCACTAACCCTGAAACCTAATATTCGTAGCCTCCAAACCCCCGAAACCTCCGCCTCCCACCTTGAAGCTCTCACCCCCAGGAGCCCAGAACCGGCGACGAAGACCCCAGAACCGGCCTGAAAATATCCGAACCGGCCCCCGGAAATATCCATAACCTCTCTCCCCGGTTCGGAGCTTTCCTCCCTGTCAACTGCCACCAAAATTCACCAGCAGCTACAGCAGCACCTCAAATCATTGGAGACAAAAAATCATGATCGGAACCGGCCTAGAACCACGTGAACCGGCCGCCTGAACCACCGGAGCTGCTGAACCGCCGCCTGCATCTTCTACCTGTGCTTCAGTCAACCGAACCCACTTTCGGTCAACCCTAGGCCCAGCTGCGATCAGCCCAAGCCCCAGCAGCCTATGCTCTTGGCCCAGCAACCTGAAGCCCAAGCCGCCAAGCCTCCAAGCCCGAGCCGCCGAGCCACCGAGCTACTAAGCCGCAAACAGATCTGCCACGTCAGCGCAGCTCTGCCACGTCAGCGCCTGACCTGCCACGTCAACCTCCGGTCAACGACCAGTCAACCCTCCGGTCAACACTTTTCCGTCGACTTTTCCGGCCACTTTCCGGCCAACTTTCCTGTCAGCTACAGTAACTCCAGCAGCTACAGTGAATTTCCGTCAACCATTTTTCTGGCATCTTTTAAGGTAAACTGTTCTAAAAGTTCCCGCTTTTGTGAAGTTTTTTTTATTTATTTCTTCTTCTTTTCTCGGGGACTTCCAAAATCCCTTCTCCTACCCCCCTTTCTCTACATAGGGGAGACCAAAAGCCGAACTGTGGGGTTCGTGCTCACTCCAAGCTTAGAGTTTGTAGAGTCCTCCAAACTTAGAGTTTGTTGAGAAGTTATGATCGACCACTTACATCATTGTTTCGATCTAATCCAATATCTCTTGGAATCGAATTTTTTGGAAGCAACTACGCTTGGAAATTCCTAATTTCTTGGAAGCGATTACGCTCAGAAATTTCATATGTTTTTGTGGTAGTCTATTTCGCTCCGAAACTAACCCTAATTTCTTGTTCTCTTTCTGGATGAGTAACCTGAACAAATTGGACTTTGCTCCACTGGGAACAACTGGCTTTGGATATCACAGGTGGGTTCGTGATATCCGCCAGCATCTCAAGGCTGATAGAATCCTGGATATGATTCTAGAGCCTAGCCAGGACGTGTTAACTGTTGAGCAAGCTCAAGCTTTGGAAGCAAATAGAGCAGCCTTAGAGGCAAATAAGCCAAAAGCCATCATCCTAATGACTCGTCATATGGATGATTCGCTCCAGTACGAGTATATGAATGAAGAAGACCCCAGAAGGCTGTGGGTCTCACTCGAAGAAAGATTTGGCAACGTCCGTGACTCCTTGCTTCCTGACCTAGAAGTGAGATGGCATAGCCTCCGCTTCTGTGATTTCAAGTCAGTTCTTGACTATAACTCGGAAGCACTTCGCATTAAATCCTTAATGGAATTCTGTGGTAAAGAGATCACAGATGCGATGTTGATTGAAAAGACTCTCTCTACCTTCCCTGTCTCTGCATTGATGGTTGCTAAGACTATCGAATCGATGTAAATGCAAGACGGATCACAAGGTTTCATGAGCTCATTGGAGCTATGAATGTCGCTGAAAAGCATGATAATATCCTTGTGAAGAACTATCATTCGAGATCCGTGGAAACAGAGCATATTCCGGAATTCAATTATAGTCGCACTTCTAAGAGAGGGCTCCAAGAGCGAAACCCTAATCTTAGGTATACTTTTGGACATTCTGATCCATATAATCGCTCTACTTGGGAAGGTAACCTCCAAAATAGGCGAACAAGGAACCGAAGAGGTAAACGTGGAAAGAGAGAGGGAGGCAATGCCTCTGGCCATGTTGGTGGCGCCACCAACACTAAGAGCCATCTAAATGACGCTTTCAAAGCGCCTCAATCAATGGAGTTCGAGCAAAGGGATGTATGTTCTCGATGTGGAGTGTCTGAGCATTGGGCACACATTTGTAGAGTTCGTGAAGAACTTGTCACCGCCTACAAAGCATATTGTGAAGCAAGAGAAGCTCACTATGTGGAACAAGAAGATCAAGAAGATGATCTAGAGTGAAGGGTTGAAGACTACAAATCTGGCTAGGATCAATAGATCGCCAATTCTGTCTAAGTTTTTATTTTCAAGAGATGTAGGCGATTGCCATATTACTCTTATTGGATCAGATTTTCTTTGATCAAAGAAACAATGATGTACTTCGTTGGCTTATGAATAAAATTTCGAGTTCTTTTCATTATAACTCAATTTTGATTCTGAGCATATGACTTTGTGACTACGATGGCTAGACTATCAGTATTAATTCAAGGACATGGAATAGCCCAAGTTCCACTTGCCAAATGGCACCTTGATTACAGTTGTCACAGAAACTCTCTACGCTCTTAGGGCAAATCGTACCCTATGAATAGCCAACGAATTCCATGCGAAAATGCATGTAGAGAACGGAAATGAGTTCCTTTGCATTACCTCTAATGATTGCGAATAAAGACGCCTCTTAGAGAAGTTTATGTGTCTCTTTAGTGGACTTTATGTCACTATTCGAACTATTAAATCCAATAAAGTTATGAGAGAAGATCTCTTGGATTTAGACACATATTGGCTTTGTCAAGACAGGATAGATCATCCTAGTCATGATATGATGATCCGTCTACAAAAAGACTTCACACTGACATCTTTTCTCTCGAGCAAAATGAAGCATGAATCAAAAGTTGATTCTTCGACTAAGTGTGACCGACGTTGCTGCCTAGGGCACCGCCTCCGTCCACCACCAGCCTAGGGATGGCGTAGTCCCTATCCATGACTCCATGGATGGCGTCCATCATGGTGATGGCGCCCCAGGTGATGCTGCGATCACCCACTTGCTTCAAAATAGCGTTTCAGACGCTCAGGCCTAACCAAAATTCTCATTGGTTGCTTCTAAAGCCTCTCGCTCGTTTTACTAAGCCCGTTCCTTAGGGAAATTAGGACTGAGATCGTCCTATGCAAAGGATATGATGTTACTCATTCTGTTCTTACAAAGAATCCGTAGGGATTTTGTGGATTGATTCAACCAACTTGCGGACGCTTAAATATTTCATGATGTTGGTTGACACGCAAACACGCTGGTCACGTGTTGTGCCATTGTCCACCTATAAATGTTGCTTACGCTACACTCCTAGCACATATCATGTGACAATGGGCTCACTCCCCAAATCATCCTATTCAGTCAATTGGATTTGACTATGTTAGTGAGTTTACATCGAAGACTTTCGATGGATATTGCAATGGGCTTGATGTTGGACATCACATTCCCATGTACACACCCAATTGGTCTCGCGGACACGACTACGATGGTAGTCCGAACATTGGTAATGCGCACCAATCTTCTTACATCCGCTTGGGGTGATGCAATATCGCATGCAGCTATGCTAATTCGTCTACGACCCACTGCCACTCAATCTACCTTTGCGATACAGCTAGTGACTGGGTACAACTATCGTACTTATGCATATTTGAGTGTGACATTTATGTGCCAATTGCGCCGCCACAGCGCTCTATGATGGGTCCTTACAAGACGAATGGGCAACTACGTTGGATTTGAGCTTCCAACAATCGTCCGCCACTTAAATGCCCTTGCTAGGCGATCTCCTTACCGCTAGATTTGCGGATGTCACTTTGATGAGACAGTGTTCCCGTCGTTAGGGGGAGATAAGAACACGAATGTTCAACAGGAACGACAGGAATTGTCGTAGTCTGTCCCCACTATGTCTCATATTGATCCCTATTAAAGTGACGAGATCACACAAATGTGCTGCAAACATGCCTGCAAGGAAGGACGTTCCTACGAGAGGACGTAGTGCCACCCTACACGGAGGTAGGCATGGCGCCAATGCCAAAGAGAGTGGCACTCTGGCGTTACAGGCCATGGCCCCAGCTAGGATGCTTGGGAGGCCTGTGGTTTCGAATGATACTTTCACACATTCCAATCCTTTAATCATCAAGACTCAAAATCCGTCTCATGAGTATCTTCCACGTTATGGTTATCGTTGGGGGACGCCTCAACGTCAAAACCTATTCCTGAGAATATAGAGCTCTATGAAACTTACACTAGTGTACATAAAACGTGGGATAGAAACTCCATCATAATTGATGATGTAGTTGCGTATTTTGTTGCGCATGAGTTTTTGAGTTAGATGATATCGAACCACGCTCCGTTGATGAATGAATGCCAACATAGAGAGTTTTTGGCCTAAATGGAAAGATGCGATCCAGGTTAAGATGGATTCTCTAACGAAGAGGAAGGTTTTCGAGCTAGAGATGCCAACACCTCCTAACATAGAACCTGTTGACTAATGGGTCGTCGTTAGAAAGCGTAGTGAGAAAAAGAGATGGTAATCTCGCCTTATGGCGCAAGGCTTCTCACAAAACGCCCTGGAATCGACTACGATGAGACATATTCTCTCGTAATGGATGTCATTGCACTCCACTACCTTGTCAGTTTGGTAGTTTCCGAATAACTGAACATGCAGCTTACAAATGTGGTCACTACGTATCTCTATAGGGATCTAGATACGGAACATACATGAAAGGTTCATGGCGAACTTCATTTACCCAAGTCAAGTGGCTCTAGACCATGGAGCGCGTTTACAATAAGGTTGAAACGCTCACTAAAGTGACTACTTGATTGGGAAGGGATATGCCCACGCGTTTCTATGACAAGTTTCAGATTCTATCGAGGTTTATGTTGGACATGATCTTCATTAGAAGCCCTTAAACAGTTAAGGGAAACCGCTGAACACTTGAAATCTGAGTTTGAGACGAAGGATTTTGGGAGAACACGATTATGTCTCAGTTTGGAACTTGAGCATCGTGTCGATAGATGCTTAGGCATTTTGACAAGGTCAAGCCTTCAAGCACCCCCATGATTGTCCGTAGTCTTGATCTTGAAAATGATCCTCTTTGTCGAAAGGATGATGACGAAGATGTGCTAGAGGCAAAAGTGCCTTACTTAGTACAATAGGCGCATTATTGTACTTATCTCAATGCACAAGACCGGACATCTCATATGTTGTGAACTTGTTCGCTAGATATAGCTCTGCGCCAACGCGACGCCATTGAATTGGTGTAATAGATATCTTTCGATATTTGAGATGTACGATTAATATGGGCTTGTTCTATCCCTACGAAGAGATGATGGATTCGGACCCATCACACACCAGAAACGCCGCCAACGTTGGCCTGCGTTCTCTATCCCCATTCCAAAACGACATGTGTTTTGAAAGGTTTTGCTGATGTTGGGTATCTGTCTGACCCACACAATGGTCATTCCCAATCCGGTTAAGTGTTCACCATGGGAAAAGACCGTAACATCTTGGAGGTCTACATAATAGACCCTAGTCGCTATATCTTCGAACAATGCAGAGATCATTGCTCTTCACGAAGTGGTTCGTGAATGTATATGGATTGGATCCATAATTACGCATGTTCGAACAATTGTGGTTTGAAGTCTACCACAGATGAGCCTACGAGCATTTAGGATAATGCTACTTGTTTTGAACAAATGAGGCAAGGCTACATCAAAAGCGATAACACCAAGTATAATAAGCAACAACAGACACTCCTCGAGATCAAAGTGAACTAGGTTCGATCTGAGGACAGTAAGGCAGACTTATTTACTAAGTCATTGCCCAATTCCACATTCGAGAAACATGTGGCAAGAATTGGCTTGCGGAAATTATCTGAACTCCCATGATCGTAGTCATCAGGGGGAGGCGCAGACATCAGGGGGAGATGTCTACATGTTCGTCTAGAATCGTGAAGGGTGTGTTGTGCTCTTTTTCCCCTTCGACCGAGGTTATTTTTGTCCCACTGGGTTTTTGTTACTCGGCAATGTTTTTAACGAGGTAACGAGAGAAGCACCGCGTTTGGGCAACACAAGGGGGAGTGTTGAAGGAAAACCTAATTTGTGTTTAGCCCAAACTCTAGGTTACTTGACCTAGTGGTAATAGGATTTAATTAGAAGGATCTAGAATCCTAATCAATGTAGAATTACATTCCTTGTATGATTGAGATTCTATGCATTGTAATCCTCTATATAAAGAGTCTCCTATTATCAATGAGAATACACAGCAATTATCTCTCAATTTCTGATTCCCTAAAACAAGTTTAAGCTCGTAAGAATAATTTTTCTGTACTAAATTTTGATCCGACGACAAAAGTGAGGTGTAACAATTTGAGTTGTTATCATTGTCTCACTCCAAGCACAAAGTAGTTTACAGTTCAATTACGTTTCCTAGAAGAGATTGCAAATGATTCAGAGAGACGAGACGAGACTCGAGAGACATGATTCCATAGATGTACCGATGTCGTTTAGATGGTAATTGGGCTATTAGACTATCTCTTACGTCCAAGCCCAAAAATTAAAATAAGCCCAATCCCACCGGCTTCCGGATCTGACGACCCAGTCACATAGTACCGTGGAAAACGCATTCATGGTTAAAGGGCAACGTATTGCCTGTGTAGTCTTGTACCATCCCATATCCTAAGACGAACCAGACTGACTCGTAACAGATATCAAACTTGTGAACTTAGGCAATCATCCAAAAAAACCTTAACTTTATTTGTTAAACTAGTTTTCTCAGGACAATTATTTCTTGCTTTTCTGAGCAGGCATATACCAGGGTTCGTAGGTTTATCTGATTGTTCTTACCCTACTACATTCTGAACAAAATTCAAAATAACTTTTTTTTTTTTTAAGGGTACGTGGACCTGGAAACACAGATGGAATATGGTTATGATAGTTATAAACTTGTAATGCCAATTAAAATAAGGTTCAGTGAAGTTGTTACAGTTAAACAGCCTCATATAACTCTTATCACCAAGTTTGCTCTGGAGAAGACAATGTGCCACAACTGACGCAAGGTCCAAGGCCAAGATTTCATTACCAACCGAGCAACGGCCATTGGGGAAACTCGCTGATGTTAATACCATTCTAACCAAATACTAAAACACATGGAAAGTCGGAAGTACAAAACATTGAGGCACAACAAGCATATTAATTTTTCTTTCTTTCTCACAAGCAACGAGAATCAAACCGAAAACTACCACTTTCTCACCCATCTCAATACTAGTTGATCGAGCTAGAACGTTCTATGTGCATTATTTAAGTACATTTAACGTGCAACTAAATTAGAAATGGCCAAACCATTTACTGATAAAATTTCTGGTTCCGTCCCGACTATACCAGCAATAGGCGCATTCCTTTCTGCCGAAAATGCAGGCTTTGTAGGTGCAGGTAATGGCAAGCTTTCAGTTATCAACAGAGATATTGCATCTGACATGGTGGGTCGATTGGCTGCATTATCCTCAACACATAGTAGACCAACATGGGTGCATCTTAACAGTTGATCCAAATTGAATGATATGCCTAGTGTTGTTTCCATTAACTTTAGCCCTGCGCCTTCTTTCCATAACTTCCATGCCGGAAATTAACAAGATTAGTTCATATCAGTTCAGTTAGGATATCTGAATGATTGAATCTCATTGATACAATCATAACTGCTGAGATTTGTTTAACATACATATCCTACTAAATTGAGCGCATGACCGTCATTGTGGAAACTGTTGTTTTTCCTACCGCTTATGATTTCAAGCATTAATACTCCAAAACTATAGACATCAGATTTTGTGGAAAAAATTCCTTCCGTGGCATACTCAGGAGGCATGTAACCACTACAAAAAATGGAAAACATGCAAGAAGGGATTCTGTTAGCGTTTAGCCATGATATACAAAAGTACATGCTTAGCAACCAAGAGCAAAAGACAAGTATTGTTTACTTACCGAGTCCCAACAATCCTACTACTATTTGCTTCTAGTTCGTTATGCGCAAAAATCCTTGCCATACTAAAATCAGAAATTTTTAATTGGGTTCATATTTCGATCAAGTAGAATGTTACTGGCTTTTAGATCTCTGTGAACTACTCTCTTTCTTGAGTATTTGTGCAAATAAAGCAAACCTTGAGCGATTCTTCAATTATACTGAAACGCTTATTCCAATCTAGAAGAACACCTCTGGTTGAATCTGGCCAATATGTAAAGAAATTTAACAGTACGGTAATACAGATATATACAAGAAGATTCAGAATGCATTCATGTTTGCACTTTCTCATACAATTGCAGTTCAATGCTAAGGGCCATCTACTTTTTAGGTCCTCATTCAAGGATAATCATGGTCAAATATCAGCCAAGTCAGGAGTTATTCAGCCATTTAAATTACTGTTATTTGCATTCCACTTTCATCAGACAATTTGACTCTGGTTATCTGCACAAATGGGATGACCTATGGCTGATTCTTGTAAGTAAAATCCTTGAAGAGTGACCTAATGAATGGATGGTTTTGATTACTGAACTACATAGTTAGTAGCTAAATGGCGGTCCTCCCTTGATTCTTCATGCAGAACAAACGAAACAATTACCAAATTGTCTACTAGTTTACCAAATAAAAAGTAGTCTAAACTCTTGTTTGGCGTGTACTCATATATCAAGATCCTCTATTCACCATGAATGCAAAATCCATAAAGCTGAACAAGGTTTGTATGTTGAAGTTCATGTACGAGGATCAATTCATTCTTAAACTCAAAGTTCCTTGCCCGGAACATTTTGTGACTGCTATTTCTTGTCCCATCTGTTGGAAAGAAGAGCAAAATTAGCATCTTGTATAACTGTTAACATTTAACACATTTACTCTATATCATCACATTGATTCTATATTATTAGACATTAATAGGGCTAGAATAACTGTCTTGTTTTGTATCCTAGAATCAAGCTGTATTATTGTATATATGTGCTACAGATCAATAGAGCGTCGGTTTAATACATTGGTAATTGTATTATATGGCAATATGTTTCAATTAAAAATTCTATGTGTTTATCTTTTGCAGCAGGTTGTTATCATGGCTCCAATTAGGAAGTATCCTTCTGGGGCTAAAAAAAGAAAAGAGAAGCAAAAAAAAGATGCATTAGTCAAACTTCAAGCTGGGTCTCTACGTAAGTACTTTAATGCACATAGTGAACAAGTACATGAGAATGAAACTATGAAACTGAGAATGTGAATGAGAATGAGACTGAGAATGTGAACAACTTGACTATTCAAGCTTAATTGAAACTTTTGCGGCCAAGAATGCACGAAGGGTAATTTTTGAGTAATAAGAGTACTGATTATTGTAATTTCAATACTTTTACTATATTATTCAAATGATATTGAGATCGCTATATTGTTATATTATTTTCTAATTTTATGTTGTTTAAAATTACACAATTTTTTTTATAAATATATTTGAAGGTAGGGACTAAGGGAGCCCCAATTTTTTTTTTCACCTAGAGCCCCCAAAATCCCAGGGCCAGCTCTGTCTCTAGTATATGTATATTTCCCTTCAATCCGTATTAGCCCCCAAAAATAAAAATTATATGCAGCTACTCGACTAACTCGAGCCCTCTAGTCCTCGTCTCCTTGACGGCAGTGCGGCACCAGTTGGAGACGAACTCGATGATATGGTCATCTTTGATCGATGGACTTCCCGATGATTGTCTTGACCTTCTACTAGACATGACCGATCGGAATATCTATTCCTGCTGCATATATTTTCTCAGTACCAATCTTCTAGCTTTTGTCAAAGCTTATGAAATTGCTAGAGTATATTATATAGTAGTGGTAGTAGTAGTGGACTAGTGGAGGAGGAGAAAAACCTTGCTAAAAGAAGAAAGTGGGGGAGAAGCAATTTCTGAGATAGAAGAGGACGAGGAAGAAAGAGCTATAGCAGAAGCAGGAGGAGTAGGAGTGGGCGAGTTACAGTGGTAGTTTGTCTTAGAAAATTGTAAGATGGAGTGATACATATTAGTGTACTTCTAATTATTAGCCTAGACAACTTTTGTATTCTGGATCCGCCATTGGTAGTATTACACATGATTTAAGTGTGTTTAGCTATTAGTCTGTCATGGCCGCCACATGCAACTTCTCTGAAGAAAACAACCTTGGAGAAGGGGGCTTTGGATCTGTCTATAAGGTGATTAAGCGTTTCATATATTTCCGATGAGGAATATAATAGTCCATCTGGCCAGTGACATTTTGAATAATGATCACTACAGGGAAAACTGGTGACCGGGAAAGAGATAGCTGTGAAGATCGAGGCTTTCCAAATGTACAGGACAAGGGGCGTTAGAGTTCAAGAATGAAGTGATTCTCGTTTATGAACTTCAACATACAAACCTTGTTCAACTATTTGGATTTTTTATTCATGGTGAAGAGAGGATACTAACATACGAGCACATGCCAAACAAAAGTTTGGGCTACTTTTTATTTGGTTAGAAATGCCATCACTTCAATCTTCATTTGTTATTTGACAATTATACGTATACGTAAACCTATATTTTCGTTTGCATTGCTGAGTACTGGGTTTATTATTAGTTATTCTTTTTTATTGGTTGAGGGTTGTAGACTGGTGCCGGCAATGCTAGACTAGAAAATGTTATCAGAGGATGCAAGCTGGTAGACCTTTAACTATTCAAGAACAGGGTGAATCTTGTGGTGACAATGTTGATGCAGGCATTGGGTTCTTTATCATCGCTCATTTAATATTTGTTTTCTTAAATTTCCTGCACTGTAGTCACTGACCACGCCTTCATAAAAGAGATTGGCCTGTTAGTTTGGTCTTGTTTCTTTGACTGTGTCGAGGATTTGTTTCTTCTTTCTTTCTTCAATGTGTTGCTGGGTTCGTACGACCTTGCTGTCGATCCTTTTTTGGGATCCATCCACTGTTGTTCTTTTTTTTTTTTTTCTTAATAAAACAATTGAACTTCCAAAACCAAAAACAAATTAACCTGCTATAAGAAATGCTACATGAATTATGGAAACTTGAGATAGTAACTAGTAATGTAGAAAAATAATCATTTATTTGATGATAAGGAGACCAAGATTTGAAGATTGGGGAATCCCCATGCTAGGACACTAGTTAAAAAGTAATATATAGTTTTTCTTGGTGCTTTGCATTTGAAAATTGATTGCTGAGGAAATGCAAAACATGTTAACAAAATGTGAAAATTAATGTTGTGGTTCGTCGTTTAGTCTGAAGACATTAATCAAATTATGTGCAATATAAGCACAGGGAGGGGATGCATGTGTAGTGTTTACAAGGTTGGATCAATTATCAATTAATGACCAGTGGGGTAGCCAGATAAGGATGGTGACAACTTGCGCAGTGTCTAACAATGAACTTTTTAGCAGGTGATAGGGTCGAGCAAGGAAGATAGGAAAGAAAACATGGAATTGGAATTTAAGTCAATACCCAGTTTATGGAAGTCCAGAAGACGGGATGTGTATTACTGAAAAATTTGTTCAGGTGGATTGGCTACATTGACTGTAAACTTAGCTGTTTTCAGGTAAGCCTGATCTATTTTTTCGTGTTACTAATCAATGGTATTTCACTACCATTTATCTGGTATAGGCTTGCGGGTTTACCCATAGTTTTGTTTTTCGGCCTTGCATTCAGAAATTGATTTCCAAACTCTACTTTTGGAATTGCAAACCTAATTATCTTAACCGTGTTGTTAATTATGTGTATCAGAGAGACTAAATGATAATTCCCCCTTAGTTCTCACAATATTGCCATGTTCACCGCCTTCAGTTTCTCTTGACTCCAGATTAGTCATCCTAAGGTCCACCTAGCAGAAATAAATTATTCTAGTTAGGCATATATTAAGGACAAACAGTGCCATGTTCGGTAACATTGCATTTGAATATTCGTATAGAGCTGTTCAGTGTCAGAATACACCACAACACATGTGGGCAAAGGCCACACACGTATTGCCACATAATTAAAAAATTGTGGATATAGACCTCATACCCACCGCTATATTCAATGTTGGTGTCTATATCCTCAACCTACAAGTACAAAACATGGGTGCCTAATTATTTAATAAATTTTTTTTTTATTTAAACCATTTATTTAATATTTATTTGGGTTTTCTTTTCTGTACGCCCTAATCTTATAGAATTTTTATCTTTCTTTTTTCTCCTCGATCAAGTCACGAACAGGGATGACCACAGTCCACACCTTTAATTGATCAACACCCATATTTTCAGCATCTCAGACTCTTATCTCTTTCTCTTCTTCTGGAAAAATAAACCATCTCTCTCTCTCTCTCTCTCTCTCGTCTTACTGCGTCTATTTCCATCGACCTTCCTCCGATTCTTCAATCACAAATTCCCTTATAAACCCAAAAAGCTCTCCCCAGATCTTCACAAAAATACTTGATACAATTTCAGATCCCGATCCACCGACAATGTCAACCACCGTCCCACCCGTCCTCCCGATCTCCACCACCTCTGTCGCCGCCGCCGGATCCATCGATTCCCAGGCCTCCCAGCCTCGGATCGCCACCATGGTCTTCCGCGCCTTCATCAACCACATCACCGACACTGTCCGCAACGGCCTCTCCCAGCGCCGCCCCTGGGCAGAGCTTGCCGACCGCTCCGCCTTCTCCAAGCCCGAGTCGTTCTCCGACGCCACCCTCCGCGTCCGCAAGAACTACTCCTACTTCCGCGTCAACTACCTCGCCGTCGTCGCCCTCATTGTCGCCGTCTCCCTCTTCACCCACCCCTTCTCCCTCGGCCTCCTCGCCGCCTGGCTCTTCCTCTACCTCTTCCGCCCCACCGATCAGCCCCTCGTTATCTTCGGCCGGACTTTCTCCGACACCCAAACCCTAAAGGGCCTCGTCGGCCTCAGCGTCTTCGTCGTCTTCCTCACCTCCGTCAGATCCGTCCTCATCTCCGCTCTCAGGGTCGGAGTTGCCGTCGTACTCCATATTCACCATGATCAATTAACCTGGATAGTCTGAATTGTAAGGAATAAATCCCGGATCCCCCTATCAGATTCAACTCTGGTCTATCAATTTAACCTACCCTCTATTTTTGAATTGGGGATTGTGATTTCTTATGCAATTGTGGTTTTTCTTTGCAGCAAGGGATTGAAGAGATTTCATACTGTGTTTGTAGAGAGCGAGGTTGCGAATCACCTCGGATGAAAGAAGCCATCGACCATTAAAACTCGTTCCTCGTGCTTCAACCCGAGACCATGGAGAAGCTCCAGCGAGAACACAATCAGGTACCATTTTAGTGTTTGTTATTTTATTTTCTTTGATGGCTCTATTCGATATATATGCGGGAGAAAAATTGGATGATTTTTGTTGTCTATGGTTTTCTGGTTATGGCTTATTGATTGAATTTTGTATGGGTCTATGCCTATCATCTCTAATCCAAGATCCCCAATTTCAGCACTGAGTAGGAGGCTGAAACCATGGCAGTGATTGAACCTAAGAAGATCATCATTGAGATCCTGGTATCGGTGAGTTCTGTTCCTTGTTTGTTTCTTCAACACTAACATGGATTGCCTCTGTTTTCAGATTTCGGCCAAGTCAATTGCAGAGTGAAGCTGCTTTATTTGCTTCCCCATGTACTCACCAACTTGATTTCAGCAATCGATCCCCAGAAAGTTGAAATAAAATGAATAATATCAAGAATCTGATCAATTTCAATTTCGGAACTGCAAAGAAGCAATAGGACTCGATACTGGACCATGAATAGAAGCAATTGTAGACCGAAAAAAAAAAAAAAAAAAAAAAAAAAAAAAAAAAAAAAAAAAAAGCAATTGAAACTCTGATTCCTACCGGTTGGTCCCACCATGTCAAAATTGCAAAGAAGCCACGCACAACAAAACTGAGACAATTAAGGGGAAAGCAACCCCTCTACAGGGCACTGACCTAAAAAAAAGTGGCTGCAGCGTGGCAATTACCCATTGACACGCACATGTGTGTCCTTTGGCCCAAATATGTCACGAATGTGTATGTGGCCATTGCCAATAATTGTAGTAGTGATAAGAATAGACACATCAGGACCTTTGGAATCATAACACTGAGCAAGATAAACCGCTATCTCCAATATATAAGGTTCTACACAGCTGATATTGATGTGTTTATGTCATAGATGCTAAACTCGACATTTTAACATAGAATCAGATTTGAAGTTATGTCTTTTTTAGGGTTATAATTAGTACTGGAGGTGGTGATTCTTATTTAGAATCCTGGTTATCCCAGTCCTGTACTTCGCTTTGGAATTTGGGTTTGATATTGCTGTCTTGATTGTCTGCAGCATAAGGATGTCTTAGTTCACTTTTTAAAGTCTAGGGCCTCATGGGAACAATGACTACCCCACTCCTCGAGTAGCATCTAATTCTGATAGGGTTCATATACATCAGAGCTTGCTCTTCTCTGATAGTCTCAAGGTACTCCTCTTCTGCTTACGTATTATATCTGTTGGTCCTTTATTTCAAAAGATTGGTGTAGGGATGGCAATGGAGAGGGTAGGGTAAGGGGATTAAATCATCATCCTCATACCCGACTTCATTCCCCATCCCCTTACCCGCCCCAATCCCCGTAATGATACTGGGGATTCCCTGTCCCCGTCTCCATTGGGGATTAGGTCCCTGTACCCGCCCCAATCCCCGTTAATAATATTACTAATTTATTATATAAAAATTCATACAAATAATTATGGATTGTAGAATATGAAGTTAAAATCAAACATTAAAATAAAATAAATTTTTTATTTCAATCAAGGAAAATTGACATGTTGATAAAGATTTTTTATTAAAAAATCTCTATTTTTTTGAACATATTTATTAACAGAATTTAAATATTGATAAAAATATGAAATTTACATAAATATTTATTTATAAATAATATCAAAAAAATATATAATAAATAATATATATATATATATATATATATATATATATATATATATATATATATATATATATATATATCAGATAATTCTTATTGGGTGGGTATGGGGATGGGGATCAAAATACCATCCCCGCCCCGTACCCGATTTCAGAATTCGAATACTGGGGATCCCCATCCCCGTTACCCGATTTCCCCCGAATTTCTCCCCGTTAGGGTCGAATACCCGATGAATACCCCACCATATGGGGATTTTTGCTATCCCTAGATTAGTGAAACCCTTATGGATGTTTATAATCTTAGGAAAATTGAGGTCTTTGGGTTGTTTTCTAACTCAGTAAAAAAATATCATAGTTCATGTCATTTATTTACTTTATTAGATGGCTTGTTTTGTAATAGTATTAGTATCTTGTTAAACTGAAGGTCTGTTATTTACTTGTGCATTACATTAAATTTCCAAGATTTGAAATCAACATTATACTTAGCAGTAGAGTTCCATAAATCATCTTGTACAAATGATGACCAAAAACATGTGTGAGTTGTGTAGGAATCAACAGGTCAAGGTCAACAATGAAGTTAAGGTCAATGGTCAAGCCAAGCTCATTTCATATGAATCCACATGTAGAGCTGAGATTGTCTAGCAAGAAATGTTTGTTAGCACAATTGCTGACAATTAGCTGTTCTGTTAGTAATTAGTTACAATTAGTGGTAATTAGCTATAGTCTCTCCTATATATAGCGTAAATGATTACGTCAATCACACAATAACAAACATCATCTTCATCTTTCTCTCTGCTACTTCTTCTTCTTCTTCTTCTTCTTCTTCTTCTTCTTCCTCCAAACCATATATTTCAGCATGGTATCAAGAGCCAAGGATTCTCAGTACTAGTCTCCGATCTCTTGCTTTTTTCTCCGATCTCTCTGATTCTTCGGTTTCTACTTCGATCTCTCAGTCCTTTGTTCTTCGATCTCTCTGGTTTCTTCTAAAAGATTCAAGATTTGACATTTCTTCACTCTACAACAATGGTGGCAACTACGTACTACAGTCTCTCTTCTTGCCAATCTTTCTAGTCTAATCTCTGTGAAGCTCAACGACAGCAACTATCCCACATGGTACTTTCAAATGCACTCTTTGCTTCGTGGCCGTGGCCTTCTCAAGTTTGTGGATGGCTCTCACCCGTGTCCCTCTTAGTTTTCCCTCTCAGATGATGGTCATCTCACCCCAAATCCCTCTGAGGATCTTGAAGAATGGCTGGAACAAGACTGCAACCTCATCTCTCTCCTTACTGCTACGCTCTCGCCTGAGGCACTCTCTCATGTTGTTGGTTGTAACTCGGCCTTGGAGGTATGGACCACTCTCAGAGATCGGTACGCCACAGTTTCTAGATCTAATGTGCTTCAATTGAAATCCAATTTATAATCAATTGAGAAAGGTTCAGCTGGTATTGATAAGTATATACTTAGAGTCAAGAATGCTAGGGATCAACTTTCGACTATAGGTGTTAAGATTGCAGATGAAGATATCATGATACTCATACTTAACAGATTACCATCTGAGTTTAGTACTGTGAGAATGATGATTAAGGTCAAGCATGCTCCAATTTCGATGACTGAACTTAGATCTTTGCTTCTTGCTGCCAAATCTGAATTGGAAAATGAATCCAAATCCCTTAACTTGTCATCTATGACTGCCATGGTGGCCAAAAATGGTTCTTGCTCATCTGATTCTCATGAGACTAAGGGTATTTTACCTACACCCACATACAATAGCTATAATGGTCTTGCTGCTTTTCACAATGGATCAAGAAACAATGGAGGGTTCAGGAACAATGGAGGGGGTACAGGAGGATTTAGAAATAATGGCAACTATGGAGGTGTCAGAGCTCATAATGGTAGAAACATTGTTGGTGGATGGAACAATGCTTACAGAAGCAACAATGGAAACAGATTCATTGGCAACAAACCTCAAGGTTTCAGTTCCAATGGTTACAATAGTTACAATGGTGGCTGTAGAGCAAGAATAGTCTGCCAAATCTGTGACAAGCGAGGGCACTCAGCTCAAACATGCTGGCATCTTAGCAAGGTTCAAGGCAATATGGTCTCTTCTTCAATCATTGAGTGCCAACTCTGTGGCAATAATGGCCACTCTGCTGCTGATTGCAATCAAAGACAACAGTTTGCAAGACTTCAAGGACAGCACACAGCCATGACTGCTTCACTGCAACACACTCCTACCATTCCAACTCATAAAGTCTGAATAACTGATTATGGAGCCTCTTCACACATGACCTCAGATATTCATGCTCTCAATAACATCACAACCTACTCAGTTGGTGATCATGTTCAGATAGGGAATGGTACAGGTTTGACAATCAAGCATATTGGAAATGGTTCTATCTTTCTTAGCAAGCAGGTTGTTCTTGCATTAAAGAAAATTTTACATGTTCCAAAGCTTGCAGCACATCTTCTAGCTGTTTATCAGTTTTGAAAAGATAACAATTACAGAATGATATTTGATGAATTTTGTTTCTTTATACAGGACAATGCGACAGGCAGGGTGTTGTTCAGGGGGCTTAGTGAAAATGGACTTTATCCTATCCTAGTCTCCACTTCCACAAACCTGTTCAATCCAACTTCCACTCCAAACGTTGCTTTCCTTGGATCAAAGATTTCTCAGTCATTATGGCATAAGAGACTAGGTCATCCATCCAATGTCATTACCTCCTCTATGTTAGCTCAGTCCAATTTTAGTCCATCTTCTGATTTTTCTGATAGTATATGTGAGTCATGCTTGGCTAGAAAATTCACAAAGTTACCTTTTCCCAAATCTAGTACTAGGCCATCTATCCCATTTCATACTGTTCATTCTTATGTATGGGGGTCATCTCCTCATGTTTCCATACAAGGGTTCAGATACTATCTCACATTTATAGATGATTGTACAAGATTTTGTTGGATCTTTCCATTACATAATAAATCAGAAGTTTGTTCATTGTTCATTGCCTTTCAGTCCTTTGTATCCAATCAATCTTCTGCCTCTATCAAAATTCTATAAACTGATGGTGGTGGTGAATACATAAGCCATAGACTTCAAACTTTTCTTACTAACAATGGCATTATCCATCAAAAATCATGTCCATATACACCTCAACAAAATGGTCTTGCAGAAAGGAAAAATCGACATATTGTTGAAACTACAGTCACTCTTCTTCATCAATCATCTTTACCTCTAGAATTCTGGTATCATGCTTGTGCCATAGCAATTTTTCTCATGCTTGTGCCATAGCAGTTTTTCTCATTAACAGAATGCCTTCCCCAACTCTATCTATGTCATCACCATTGCAATTACTTCATTCAAAACCACCATCACTTGAATCCCTGAGAGTTTTTGGCTGTGCCTGCTTTCCACTGATGAAACCTACAACTCAAATAAATTTCAAGTGAAAATAGTAAAGTGCATTTTCTTAGGTTATGCACCAGGATACAAGGGATTCATTTGTTTTAATATGTCAAATTCCAAGTTCATAATATCCAGGCATGTTGTATTTGATGAGCATTCATTTCCATATCAATCCAAACAGTCTAGTCCATCACTTATTCCTCCTTCCTCCACACCTCCAGTTCCTTTTCTACTTAGACTTTCTTGCAAACCTCAAACATCCACTCCTCAACCCAGTTCACCACAACATCATGCCTCACCTGTCCTGCCACCTACAATGGGAAATGCCGCCACAAGTCTTGTTCCTGCAAACACTACATCCACAAGTCCTATTTCTGCAGTACCTCATTTGCCTCAATCTGCTGCAACTACTTCTACGTCGTCATCTACTGTTGTATCTGATGCTCCAAGTTCTTCCAATGATTTTATCTTACAGCCTGGAGAAGTTTATATTCCAATCTCTAACATTGAAATCATCTTAGATCCTCCATCTTCAGCAACTACTGATATTGTCTCCAAGTTCCAACCTCAGTCTATAGCCACTCTAGTTCTTAACACTCACAATATGATCACCAGAAGCAAAAATGGCATTTGCCAAAAAGAAGGCTTTTACTGCTTCCATCACTTCTACTCCTTACAACACTAAGCCTCAGTCCTACAAGAAAGCCATGTTGATTCCAGTATGGAAACAAGCAATGAAGGAGGAATTCGATGCTCTAACCAAACAAGGTACTTGGACTTTGGTGCCTCCTAATCCTGACAAGAACATAGTGAGCTGCAAATGGATCTTTAAGGTTAAGAGAAACTCTGATGGTTCTATTGCAAGGCAAAAAGCCAGACTAGTTGCAAGGGGATTTAGTCAGGAAGAGGGTATTGATTATGCAGAAACCTTTAGTCCAATGGTGAGACATACAACTGTTTGGTTAATCTTGGCATTAGCTACTCAATTTGGTTGGAAACTTCATCAGCTCGATGTAAAGAATGTTTTTTTACATGGTGTGTTAAAAGAAGAGGTGCACATGTCTCAACCTCCTGGCTTTGAAGACTCAAGATATCCAAATTTTGTCTGTAAACTGTAGAAGTCTTTATATGGCTTAAACAAGCCTCAAGGGCCTGGAATGAGAGGTTCACTTCTTTCCTGCCTCAACTAGGATTCCAGCCTTCTATTGCTGATCCTTGTTTGTCAAGAGCTCTGGTTCTTCTCTAGTCTATTTACTCCTATATGTTGATGATATTATCATCACTGGAAATAATGCCACTGCTATTCAACAAGTCAAGGATGCACTTCAACAAGAATTTGAAATGAAAAATTTGGGATTGTTACACTATTTTCTTGGTCTGCAGATCACATATCTTCTTGATAATGGTCTCTTCTTGTCACAAACCAAATATGCCACTGATATCCTTCAAAAAGCTGGCATGACTGACTGCAATGCTAGTATCACTCCTTGCCTTCCCTATTCTAAATTACTTCATGATGATGGTGCTCCATTTACAGATGTCAAGACGTAAGTATTGTTGGTTGCTTACAATACCTCACATTTACAAGGCCTGACATTGCCTACAGTGTCAACTCAATTTGTCAATTCATGCAAGCTCCTACTGATGTTCATTTTCTTGTTGTGAAACGCATCCTCTATTATGTTAAAGGCACTTTGACTATGGTATTACATTCCGGGCAGCTCATCTTGAGTTGAGAGCTTACACTGACTCTGATTGGGTTGGGGACCCTAATGATAGAAGGAGCACTACAGGGTTTGTCATTTTCCTTGGCAACTGCCTTGTACCTTGGTGTTCACGCAAACAAACCTCAGTCTCTTATTCTTCCACTGAAGCATAATATAGAGCAATGGCTGACACTGCTTCTGAGGTACTTTGGCTTCGACACTTGTTGAATGACTTGCATGTTCCACTGCCTTATGCTCCTACACTTCATTGTGACAATGTTTCTGCTCTAGCTCTTGCCTCTAATCCCATTCACAACTTCAAAGTTAAGCATGTCGAAGTTGATATCCACTTCACTCGTGAGAAAGTTGCTCAAGGAGAACTTTCCTTGCAGTTTGTTCCTTCACTTCAACAACTTGCAGACAGCCTCACAAAAGGACTTGACTCGCCTCAATTCAAATATCTCTGTTGCAATCTTATGGTTGGTTCCCACCATAAGCTTGAGGGGGGCTGTAGGAATCAACAGGTCAAGGTCAACGATGAAGTTAAGGTCAGTGGTCAAGCCAAGCTCATTTCAGATGAATCCACATGTAGAGCTGAGATTGTCTAGCAGGAAATGTTTGTTAGGACAATTGCTAACAATTAGCTGTTCTGTTAGTAATTAGTTACAATTAGTGGTAATTGGCTATAGTCTCTCCTATATATAGTGTAAGTAATTAGCAGTGTAAATCATTACGACAATCACACAATAGCAAACATCATCTTCATCTTTCTCTCTGCTACTCCTTCTTCTTCTTCTTCTTCTTCTTCTTCTTCTTCTTCTTCTTCTTCTTCCTCCTCCTCCAAACCATATATTTCAGCAAGTTGTTCTTATTCTGGTTCATGTTTATTCTTTTAAAACCTTATTTGTATAGAACAAGAGTAGAAAATATATATTCAGTTGTTTTGCAGAGTGGTAGAAACATCAAAAGATCCTTATAATGGTTGGATTGCATTGCTATACAAGTTTGGACCCAGAGGATACCATTATCAAATCCTTCGCACACATGCTTGGCTTGGCAAAGGAGGTCCACATAGCCTACCACATAAAATGGCTGACTTTGTAGATGAAGGAGCAACTGTAATTTGTGTTCCACTTGGTCCTCTACAAGGCCCGAGAATTTTTTGAGGCAAACAGGATTTGTTTTCAAGAGTCAGTTGTTTGATAATTTCTTTGCTATGTTTTACAATGTTCTCACTGGTGAAACTATATGTTTCTAATTTTTACATGTGCTTTGCTAAGACAAGCAAGTCTTGCCCAAATTTAACAGATATATTCTATTATTGTTGTCAAATTCAATAAATGGAACAGAAGGCCTCAATTGTCAGTGTAATTCGTTTGTGATCTATAAGCTTTTATCTTTTAACATTGCAAAAAAGAAGCTGTGTATGCTTGCATAATATGAAGCAACTTTAAATGAAAATAATCAAACACAAGCTAAGTAGTAGTAGAAAATTACAATCCCAAAAAAACTTTAGTGGTATGTTTCTACACAATTGCAAGTTTATTTGGAAAGGCATGCATGATCCTAGTTTTCCATTCAGTGGCTGTGCCAGGATGCAACATCAAAAATGCTGCATCAAAGCAAGCTGCTTCTTCTCAACCAGTCCTACTTGGTCGGATGTAGCATTTTGCATCAAAGCAAGCTGAGAATGTTGTCAAATAGTCTTCAATTCCAACAACCTAAAGTCCATCAATAACTAGCTCAGTTAATGAGTTAACTAAACTGTCTAATTATCTAGGATTAAACCACTGTACAGTCTCTGCCAGGTTGGGAATGTTAATTGTATGTTTGCGTTGGGAATGTACTCAATGGGATAGGCTGCCCAAGTATTCTCTACAACTAGAAGAAACATAGCTTAATATACTTATCTGGCTGAACAGAGAAGCCTTATTGTGTGTGTGTGTGTGTGTGACAAGATGATCTTTTTCCTTTTCAATTTTCTTCTTTCTTCTCTATAATATTATAGAGGTACTAGCTACAATTATAAAATGAAACACCCTTCAAGTAATTTGATGTATTAGATACCACGTCAGAGCATATGGTACTAATGGTAGTGTCGACAAAGTGTGTTATATAACATGAAAAATGGTAATCCTCGATGTATATGTGCTTAGAGCCTTAGACTGTCACACAAATAAAATACACAAAGTACCAAAAATATTTTATCATTGTTGAAATGCCAATGAAAGAAGTTAAACACAATAGCTAGAAACACTTGAAAGCAAATTTTCCAAAAGCACGAGCACATCCAATGAAGGCGGGAAACTTTAATTTTTGTTAGCCGATGAAGGCGGGAGGTTGAGAACTTGAAATGTTGAGTTGAATTCCGCTTCATTCTTGTGGAGTATGGGCTAAAACTTTGTTTTATCACTTCATGTTTACAAGGGATAAGGCTTTCGAAAACAAACTCATGTCAAATGAAATTTATAATTACTCTATATCCAGTTTGATAATATGGAACTGAACTGGAAATTTTTGGTTTTATCTCTTGGTGGCTGTTGTAATAAGAATATGCACAGACATGGGGAACATGTTCTGGAGTCAATTGAAGTGATTTGTATGGCTAGTGATTGGCAGTTTGAATGGGAGAATAAGGGTGGACCACGGCAAGATCAAGGCACTGCTTCAGTACAAAGGCAGGTCAATTGGAGGCCCCCTCTTGTGGGCTATCTAAAAATGAACTTTGATGGAGCTTATGATTCTAAAAATACTGTCTATGGCATGGGTGTGGTGTTTAGAGATAATATGGGTTTACTAAAAGGGGCTATGGCAGTACCACATATTGGAAATCTCCCCCCAATATCAGTGGAAGCTCTTGCTCTTCTGCATGGACTGCGTTTTGCCTTGCATGTGGGATTTACAAGTCTAGAAGTTGAAGTGATGCTCTCTCCGTGGAAAATGCGTTGGATGATAACTCTGATGACTTGAGTTTTGAGGGTCATATTATTGACGAAGTTAAGTCTTTAGTTTAGTTTTTTCATATTTCTAGTGGTCACTTTGTGAAGCGAGAAGGCAAAAAAGTTGCAAAGAAGCCTTTAACTAGTCAACCTTTTTTTTTACTTAGAGTTGAGGCCTGCTTGACTCTATCAGTGTGTCAATATGGACTTTCAGTGTGAAGTCTAATGTGGGATATTCAATGTCCCATAACCCATTGTAATCGTTTCATTCTTAATGAAGTATTTCTATTGATCAAGATTGAAATATTTTCATAGAAAACGAAATTCTAAACTTCATTGTAACACGGAATGGCAAGTTATGTGTGCAGGGAGGGCACATTTAGGTACTCCATCACCACCCGGGGGGTGTGTGAATCCATGTAAAAAAAAAAAAAAGGGCTCTTGACCATCTACCCAATTTGGGCCTAATAACAAATATTCACTTACTGCACTAAAAGATTTATGTACCCACTTACCCAATTTGAATGTAAAAAAATAACTTTGCCCTTCAAATAATTAAAAATCATTAGAGATTTTGCTGGACTCCTGTCACCGGCCGGAGGTTTCCAAATAGATCACCGGAGACTTTTATTATCACCCCAATAAAGTTTTATTTGAGGGCAATAAAATATTTATTGGGTATTATTGGAGGGGGGGGCAAAAAGTTTATTGGGGGCAACAAAACAAGACGCGGGATTCCAGTCACCGGTCTTGAGGTTGCCGGAAGTTCTCAAACAGGTTGTCAGAGACTTTTATTACCTCCTAATAAAACCCAACAAATTTTTATTGGGGCAATAACAAGTTTATTGGGTATTATTGGGGGGAAATAAAACCGGACACAGGACTGCGGTCACCAGTCGTCGAATTTCGGGAGCTGGTTGTCAGATTTCGACAAAGTCTCTATCTCTAAGTGAGAGAGAGAGAGAGAGAGAGAGAGAGAGAGAGAGAGAGAGAGAGAGAGAGAGAGAGAGAGAGAGAGAGAGAGAGAGAGAGAGAGAGCAAAATTGTCTCAAAAATAAACAAAAACTAAGAAAAAAATAACTTAATTGGGTATTATGGCAAATAATATGTAATTTGTTGGGTACAATCTTATAAAATGTTTGGGTAAATGGGGAGAAGCTCAAATATAGGTAAATTGACATTTTCCGGGGAAAAAAAAAGTCTTTTTCCTCCTTTAGCGGCAGCTGAGAGGAGGATGATTTATTACCATTACACCATTCTTTCTGCCACACGCACGCAGCGGCATATATGGGGATAAGTTGTCACTTCCAAAAATTGCAAAGAGCAAATGCCTTCGCAACCCCGCAAAAGAGTTTCAGAATCGTCGGAGAGAAGAAAGAAGAAGCTCAAGATATATGTAGAGAAAGAGAGAGATAGAGATGGCATAACAGCTGTCCGGGTGTTGTTGACGAGACATCTCCGACCAGTATTGACCTGCAGCCATGACATCAAAAGGTTCAAAATCGAAGCTAATTAATGATGAAATTAACCAGAGCTAAGCGGCATAAGGTTTAGATCCCCACCATTAAACTCTACATTTTCATTTGAAATTTCAAGTATTTTAAGAATTTAGAACGCAACTTTTGGTAGTTTTCTTCCCTTAATTTGTCCTAGGCTATGATGCACAGAAACGCCAAAATGGCCTCGTTTCCCGTATCGAAACGGGAAACGGGTCGGAAACGCTTGGAAACGCTCGGAAACGCGTATCCTGATTTGGAAACGGTTTGGATACGTCTGTATCCAATCCGGAAACGTAAGAATGTAAATAAATCAGAAACGGTTTGTAGAGTCGAGTCGTTTGAATCAGCGATCTGGGAAGGGGTTCGGGAGCAGACTTCGGTGACGCTGTGAAGATCAGCAGCGGTGAAAGCTTGACGAACGATGGTGGCATCGCTGGTGGCCGGGTCGGAGGTCCAGAGGAGGAGGGGCTTTCTTAGTTTTTCCCCTCAACTTGAAGCAAAGGCTTGGTGAGGTCCGTGGAGCATGTTAGCCGAACACCTTGAAGGCTTTGAGGAGGTCGATGGCGTTGTTATGGGGAGAGGTCAGATTGTCAGATAAGAATGAAACTCAGATAAAAGATCTGAGTCGGTGGAGACTGGAGAGAAGGAAAAAAATTCAAAAATGTTTGAGGATCGGGGCACGTGGAATGAATGGTAATTAAAGAAAAGGGATGAATGGTAATTAAAGAAAAGGGATGAATGGTCTAGGGGCATGGTCTATCTGTCAAGATTGTCTAGGGCACGTGGGAAGGTGGGATAAAGGTAAGAACGTGGGGGCACATGGTCTATATATTCTTTATGTCTCATATTTTTTTTCTTTTGATTATATATATATATATATATATATATTTATATTTATATATAAATAATTGGCGTTTTCTTTACGTATCCGTTTCCTATTACATTTAAGATTTGCCGTTTCCACGTTTACGATACGATCGTATCCGGAAACTCGTACCCGTTTCGGTGCTTCTTAGGTCCTAGGTCTGAGATAAATAACTTATTCATCTTCTCTGAATTGAATTACAGTATTCGACACTGTAAAGTTTAGTAATTTCGACTGTTGTGAGATATTAATTTCTTTTGGCAAGTGTCTCATATGCGCGTGGGGAGAAGTCTCAAGTCTTTGTGGAAGTCAAAGTCTTCCAGGAACTTTCCATTAGTCTCAGTCTTTTGATTATTTTATTATTGAAATCTTTAATTTTTCAAATAATTAAGTCACCTCCATATAGGTAGACTCTCTAAAGAACTCTACATAAATCAGCATAATTTACTGGTTATTCATGGTTAACAGCATTCCAATGATCAACTTATTGTGCTTGCTCATCAGTTTCTCAATCTTCTGGACGTGCCATGGTGCAGCATTGTTCATTGGGGATACACTTAAACCAGGGGAGGCTCTCAATTCCTCGAGCTTTTTGGCCTCTGCTTCGGGGGAGTTTACCTTGGGTTTCAACTCCAGCTACCTCACTCTGAGGTCCAAGGACTATACGGTTTGGATTGCCAACCTGTACACACCGATTTCAGACACTTCGTCGGCGCTTCTTACCTTGGATAAGACCACAACTGTCCTGCAAATTACGTTTAAAGGCGGGAATCCAATTGTGCTTTACACCTCTCCAGAAAATAGCACCAATGTTGTGGCTACCCTGTCAGATTCTGGCATCCTAGTCCTGCAAGAGGTGGATCAGGATGTTTCAAACTCTCCTAAACAAGAATCGCCATTGATAAGGGTGTTGTGGCAAAGCTTTGATCATCCTACTGTGGCCCTTATGCCGAAGATGAAAATAGGTGTTGATAATAGAAATGGCAACAATTGGTCACTGTCATCTTGGCGGGAAAGTCAGATCAGCCCTGGGCCAGGTTCTTTCACCCTTGATTGGGATTTCAATACACGCCAGTTGGAAGTTAGGAAAAGCGGGGAGGTTTACTGGACTAGCGGGGAATTCAGATCTGGAAGATTTTTGTACATCAATATCACTGAGGCATCCAAGGTCAGTTACAATTTTAGCGTGGTTTCGAATGAGAAAGAAGACTACTTCAGTTACACTGCTGTTGGTGATCAAAATGTTGCATCAGTCTGGGTGCTAGACACAGGTGGGGAGCTTTATGATGTTAATTATAACATTTCTATTGCGCGAGCAGGTGACTGTGATGGCTATAACACCCTAGGAGGGTGCCACGGATGGCGCGCTCGGAGAACTAATGGTAAGTCCAGCTAATTAGTTATGTTACTTCTGTATGGTATTGTAACTACATATATAGCTTGAGATCAATAGCTAATAGTTACTCGCTGTAGATGGACTGCATAAGAGGATCTGGATTGGTATAGCAATTGCGGCTGTTCTTCTGGCACTGGTGCTTTGCAGCATGTGCTACCTAATACAAAGAAGAAAACTTGCAGGTATTAGTTTCTTTGAAGATTGTTCTGTACACCTGTTATAAAGAACTTCACATTTTCGCGTTGCTATTTTAAATTGAAATGATAAATTATCTACATTAATCTTAATAGGTGAGAACCAAGCAAAGATCCAGGATATGCTGAACATAATGAAATCTAATAGACCTACTGGTGCTAATGGGCTTCAAAATGATGGAGAGGGGGCCCGTGATTTAAGCGTATTTAGTTATGCATCTATTGTAGCTGCCACTTGCAACTTCTCTAATGAAAATAAGCTCGGAGAAGGGGGTTTTGGACCTGTTTATAAGGTAAGGCTTTGAATAATGCAAGTTAATCCTATATTATTATTTGAAAAGCTATATAGTTATTACTTCTTTTTCTTTTGGATTACTAAGAATAAAAAAATAGGAGCTTCTATTCATACCTCCTAAATTGGTATTTGGACCTCCCATTTTAAAATTTACACAAAGCTTCCAATCTTGTCTTTTTTTGTATCCACACAATTTTTCCTAATACAAATCTACTATTAATATCTTTTTTTTCTTCACTTAAAACTCAATTCATGGCCATGACTTAACACCATTCACTTTGTAAGCTTGGATACTCTTATGAACATCCTATTTCTTAATAAATCGTGCAATTTATAATACCACAGAATGACTATTATCAAAATCAATTTCCCTAAACCCAAATCAGGCTAGCAACATAGTCTACTCTAGCCAAAAAAAAAAAACCATAAAAAGAGACCAAGATGACAATTAACAATCAACTTCATGAATAACTAGAAAGAAACAAAAATAATAGGAAATAGAAATTGCTTTTGCTTTTGGATCATTATTTTCTCGATTGTTCTTCTTTATATTTTTTGTTCTTTATTCCATTTTGCAATCTTTAACATTCTGCCTTAATCAAAGTTGCCCAATAATCCTCATGTATGACTGTAAGAGAATTTGGGGGGGGGGGGGGGGGGGGGGGGGTGTGGTGGTTGGAGAAGAGAAGGTGCAGATTTTATTTATTTATTTTTTATCTTTCATTTTGTTCATTTTTTAGAAGGGTAAAGTTGGATTTAAAAACTTACAAAAATTGTTGGAGGTCCAACTACCATTTTAGGAGATATGAATAGAACTTCCCTAAAAAAATTGATTGGTTGACATGTATATATATTCAGGGGAAATTGGTGTCTGGACAAGAAGTAGCAGTGAAGAGGCTTTCAAAACGTTCAGGGCAGGGAATATCTGAGTTTAAGAATGAATTGATACTTATATATGAACTCCAGCATACAAACCTTGTTCAGCTGTTTGGATTTTGCATTCATGGTGAAGAGAGGGTGTTGATATACGAGTACTTGCCAAACAATAGCTTGGACTACTTTTTATTTGGTTGTTACTTTAATCTAACTACAATTGCTTAATTCCATATATCTATTAATTTGTTAAAGAAATGTACATACCTATTTGTTATCTGATCGAATCCAATTTTACCAATTGGACAGATTCAACCAGATGTCAGCAACTAGATTGGAACAAACGTTTCAGCATAATTGAAGGAATTGCTCAAGGTTTGCTTTACTTGCATAAATATTCCAGAATGAGAGTAGTTCATAGAGATTTAAAAGCAAGTAATGTTCTACTTGATGAAAGAATGAACCCCAAAATTTCTGATTTTGGAATGGCAAGGATTTTCACGAATGATGAACAAGAAGCAAATACTTGCAAGATTGTTGGGACACGGTAAGTAAACAGTTTTGATATTTTGGTTTTGGTTGTTAAGCATACTTTTTTGAATTTGGTTGTACTAAAGAAATTTTCTTCTCTGTTTGGTGCAGTGGTTATATGTCCCCTGAGTATCTTATGAGGGGAAACTTTTCCATAAAATCTGATGTCTATAGTTTCGGGGTGTTGATACTTGAAATCCTAAGTGGTAGAAGAAACAACAGCTTCTACAATTATGATCATGCCCTCAATATTGTTGGCTACGTATGTTAAACAAATCTTTGTTCTTCTTATAGGGGTGGGTAGGTTCAGTGATTCTAAAATTCTAAATGAATGTGATCTTTGTTTCAGGCATGGACATTATGGAAAGAAGGTGAAGGACTAGGACTAATGGATCCAACACTTGGTGCTTCATGTGATCAGTATCAAGTGTTGAGGTGCATCCACGTTGGTCTGCTCTGCGTGGAGGAAAATGCAGCTAGTCGACCCACAATGTTAGATGCGATATCTATGCTGACCAATGAAAGCATGTCACTGCCAGTACCTATAAAACCGGCATTTTATACAGAAAGAAATGTGATAACAGATGCTGTCGGTGGAAATGGACCGGATATGGTGGTATCTGTAAACGATATCTCCAATTCTGATTTTGATGGGCGTTAAATTTACTACCAAGTCAACCGCCACACTTACCCTTGAGAATATAGGTGGTTATGAGCTTCGAAGTTTGATTTCTATTGAAAAAACATAAGGTGTTTTGTTTACTTCTCGTAACAGAATGTAATCATGTATTTTGATTCACGTACTCTTGATATCTTGGTTACTAGTTTGTGATGCACAATGAATCAATAGTTGATGATGGTCATTTGTTTTGTAGGGGTCAATGATGATCCATGATGATAGTGATAGAAAACGCATTCATGGTATAATGGTAATGTAGTGCCCATAGTCTTGTAACAATAAGTGACCCAAGAATGAAACTACTGTAGGTCAGCAGTTCCTAGCTAAGAGGAGGTTCATGAACTATAAAGCAGAGTTGTATATTCAATTAAAATAAAAAAATAACAGATCATTTGCCAAATTTCTAATACACATCAGTAGTTGCTCATTCTAGCTATATAAAGAAGAATATATACCTCTTACTTGATAGGTTGATAGCAGCAAAGTGGAGTAAAAGACTGTCTGACTTCGTTTCGCTCTCAATTTCAACTATTCTGCATGTGATCTTCTCTCCATTGTGAACACACTCTCTTCCAACCGTATCTGCATTATGACAGTTTCGGTTGATATCAAGAACTAATAGTTTATCAGTGGATCACAATGCACGTCATAGCACACCCTCTCTTGCTTCTTTGCAGCACCATCCTCCTCAGACAAGACAAACATAGAATTTTCAGAATGAAACAGAACTGGCTGATCGATGACAGTTCGCAAAGAAGTACGTCCACACCCATATTCAATAGCTAGCATGACAAATTGACAACACAATTTTTTTCATTTTAAGAAAACAGGGTAACATACAATGTTTTCTGAATTCCACGCACTCCCATAGGTGGTTATCGTTCTTGGGGCGCTTCTCTTCAACTTTCTTCAGCGATTTCACATAATAGCAACAAGAATTGCTATTAACTTAAACAACCGGCAACCCCTGTTCATTATGCAAATCAATAACACGCAAATACCGAAAATATATAGTAAAGCAGCACACAGCAGTTCTAACTTGACTCAAACCATGAGGAGATGGAGATGGAGATGGAGAGAGAGAGCGGAGGGCAACGGAGACGGTAACGTTGACGAGATTATCTTTGACTCAAACCATGGCATTCAAAGGTCCAAAAAAACCAGAGCCAAGTGCCATAATGTTGATTTCCCACCATAGAATTTATGAAGCTAAGGGAATTTTAGAACCCACATTTCTATTATATAGTTAGTTTTCACACTTCTTTGAACCACAGCATTCGACATTATCGACATTGTAAATTTGAGTAATTTGAACTCTGGTGAGATATTAATGTATGAGGCTCCTATTGGCGTTGGGAAAAGTCCAAGTGTATGAGGAAGCCAGAGTCTTCCATGAACTTTCCATTCTCAGACTTTCGTTTATTTTATTGAAATCTTGGCAACCTCCACAGTCAGATTCACTAAAGAATTCTGCATACCTCACCTTACTGGTCAGTTATAATTACAAGCATTTACAATGATCAACTTATTGTGCTTGCTCATCAGTTTCTCAGACTTATGGACTAGTCATGGTGCAGCAGCACTGTTCATTGGGGACTCGGTGTCAATGATAGAGGTCAGTTATTTCGGGTTTTTCATTCAACAAACATATCCTCTCCTACTATGATATCTTCTTCTAGTCAACATATGTTTGTGCAGTTTTCTGTTGGTGGTATTGCTCATGGTCTGATATTTGTCTATGCGGCAACAACTAGTGTGGCACGTCGTCCTTTATGGTCTGCAATTGAGCAAATAAAGACAAGCTTCTCGGGTCCTTTGCTGTTAGTTGGTGATTTCAATGCGATTTTAGGAGCCCATGAAAAGACGGGTGGTAGACTACCTACTCGTGTTTCTTGTGATGACTTTCAGCATATGGTGGATGTGTGTCATTTGACACAAATTGATCTTAAAGGGTCACCGTTTACATGCACAAATGGTCGAGGAGTTGGCTCACATATTGAAATGTTGTTGGACAGGTGCTTTTGTTCTATTCCATAGTTAGACTATTGGCCGATGACTAGTTGTTCCACTTTGGTTCAGCACTCTTCTGATCATAATCCTCTCTTGATTTCATTCACCAAATACATTGCACAAGGTCCAATTCCATTCCGTTTTCAGAAGCTTTGGTTGGGGCACTCAGATTTTCTTAAAATTGTTCAAGTAGCATGGCAATCCTTTGAGGTATGTGGTTGTCCTATGTTTATTCTACAAAAGAAGCTTAAGCTTTTAAAACCTATTCTGAAGGAGTGGAATGTTAATGTCTTCTGTAATGTCCATACTGCTGTGGATAGTGCACGCGCTGCCCTTGAAAAAATTCAACTAGCCATATCTCTTGATGGGTTTACTGAAGTGCGTCATGTTGAGGAGCTTTTAGCCCAGGATGCTTTATCAAATGCTTTATTGGTTCAGGAAAAATTCTGGGCGGAGAAGGCAAGGGTGAGGTGGGTTAGGGAAGGTGACAGAAATACTGGCTATTTCCATACTTTGGCAAAAATTTGAAGAGCACGCTCCTCTATCACTTCTCTTCGCATTGGGAATGACTTGGTGGATGATGTTAATATTTTGCGTGATCATGTTGTTCAGCATTTTACAAGTGCCTTTTCAGATGTTGGAAATATTGCTGATACAGGTTTGGTTGAAAATATTATTCCTTCAATGGTTTCAGATTCAGAAAATGGCTCTTTACTTGCTATTCCTTCTGCTGAAGATGTCAAAAATGTTGTATTTTCCATGAATGCTGATAGTGCCCTAGGTCTGGATGGTTATTCTGGTCACTTTTTTCAGGCTTGTTGGGATGTAGTTGGGTTGGATGTGGTCTGTGCTGTTAGATCTTTCTTTCAGTCAGGTTATATACTGCCTAATCTAAATTCCAGCTTTGTGGCGCTTATTCCAAAGGTTCAAGAAGCTGATGTTATCACTCAATTTCGGCCCATTGCTATGGCTAATTTTTCTTTTAAAATTATTACTCGCATACTAGCAGACCGTCTTGCTCCTATTGCTTCCAGGATTATATTGCCGAATCAATTTGCTTTTTTGAAAGGAAGACAAATCTCTGATTGCATTTTTCTGACTTCTGAGTGTGTTAACTTGTTGGATAATAAATGTTGTGGTGGGAATGTTGCCATTAAGTTTGATGTAGCAAAGGCCTTTGATACTCTGAATTGGGACTTCCTTCGAAGGGTTCTTAACGCTTTTGGTTTTCATGCAACTTTTGTGGAATGGATTAGTTATATAATGGCTTCAGCTCGGCTCTCTATCTTATTTAATGGCTCTTCAGTGGGATTTTTTAGTTGTAGCCGTGGAGTTCGACAAGGTGATCCACTGTCTCCTCTTCTTTTTTGCCTTGCTGAAGAGGTTCTTAGCCGTGGTATCTTGCGTCTGGTTGATATGGGGCATGTCCAAGCTATAACCTCTCCTCGTGCTGTGAAAGTCCCTTCTCATGTTTTATTTGCTGATGATATAATGGTTTTTTGTAAGGGAGATAAAAGTAGCCTACTAAATCTTATGGCTTTCTTTGAGGAGTACGGACTCAACTCGGGTCAATTGGTGAACAAAACCAAGTCTCATGTTTATTTGGGGAAGTCAGCTCTTTATCGTCGTACTCTAATATATTCCTGGTTGGGTGTTTCAGTGGGTAAATTGCCTTTCATGTACCTTAGTGTGCCAATTTTTGTTCGCTGCCCAAAGCGAATTTACTTCCAAGTCTTGGCTGATCGAATTCGTAATGTTATGTCTAATTGGAGAGGGCATTCTCTTTCCATGGCAGGACGGGTAACTCTGGTCAATTCTGTGGTGGTTAGTATGCTTTCCCATAGTTTCACAATTTATGCTTGGCCAAGGACTGTATTGCAACAAGTTCGAAATTGGATGAGGAATTTTATTTGGACCGGCAATGTGTCTTCTAGAGCCTATTATCCAGTCTCTTGGAAAAAGTGTTGTGCTCCATTGAAAGAGGGTGGTCTTGGAGTTCGTAATATTATGGCTCTTAATAAGGCTTTCCTTCTAAAAAAAATTTGGGATTTCTTAACTAAGTCTACACCAGCCGCTGCTTTTTTTTCTGCTCGGTTTCTTCAACGTTCAAGTCAGCCATGTTCTTACTATAAAAAATCATCTATTTGGCCTGGCATGAGACCCTTGTTTATGGATATTTTCTACAACTCTAAATGGTTAGTGCGCAATGGTCGATCAATTGATTTTTGACATGGTAATTGGCTTAATGGTTCAGTTGTTGATAGATTGGGTATTGTGCATCAGCTTGGCAAATTATTATGTGCCAAAGTTTCTGATTTCATCAGAGATGGCTCTTGGTATTGCTCTACAAATTTGATTGCTGATCTTTCTGCACTTTGGTCAGAAATTTCAGCTGTTAGACTTTCTTATTCAAACATGGAGGATAAGCTGGTGTGGTTGGATTCTTCTGATGGGAGTTTATCTTTATCTATAGCCTATGAGTTCAAGAGGAGTAAATAGGCAATTGTTCTTTGGGATAGATGGGTTTGGCGTCAATGCTTTCGTCCTCTAAACTCTGTTACTTTATGGAAATTTCTTCATGGTAAGCTTTTAACAGATGATCTCTTACTTCAGCGAGGCTTTTCTTTTGCTTCTATGTGCTCTCTCTGTCATGCATATGTTGAGACGGCCCACCACCTTTTTTTTTAGTGCTCTTTCTCTATAAAGGTATGGTCTGCAGTTTTATCTTGGTTTCAAGTCAGTATTCATTTCCTGGATATATATGATTTCTTCTCTTACCCACTGCAACATGGTTTTGGTACTCAATTGCAATCGCTATGGTGGGGAATGATGGGAGCTGGCTTCTACTATCTTTGGGAGGCTAGAAATTCTATCCGTTTTGATGAGCGTCGCTTAACTACTGATTGTTTGATTCGCTCCATCAAGCAGCAAATTCGAGAGGTTGATTCTTGGGGTTTAGGAATTATGCGTAACTCAGTAGATGAGCTTTGTATTTTCAGTGCTCTTAGAATCAGCGGTCGAGCCTCAAGATCACATCAAATTCGTGAGGTAAATTGGCATGCTCCTTGTGCTTTTCAATTAAAGGTTAATACAGATGGTGCTGCTCATGGGACGCCAGGACTCGCGGGCTATGGAGGTATTTTTTGTGACCACTTGGGTAATTGTATGGGTTGTTTTGCTGGTTCCTTGGGTATTGCTACTGCCCTAGAAGAAGAGCTTCAAGCCATTATTCATGCAGTTTCAATAGCATCAGGAAAAGGATGGACTTCTCTCTGGATTGAGTGTGATTCAGCGGTAGCAATTCACTTTCTTGCCAATAAAATTTACTCAGTCCCTTGGCGTCTAAGTGTTGATTGGGTCAATTGTTGTACCACTCTCTCCTCTATACAGATTCAGTTTTCACATATTTATCGAGAAGGGAATCAAGTGGCTGATTGCTTAGCTAACTATGGGGTGGATCATGAGGGGCATTATTGGTGGGACTCTTGCCCTCCTTGTGCATCAGCTGCCTTTGTTCACAATCTGCAAGGGTTACCGAATTTCCGTATTAGCTAATTCGGAAGTGCTTGATAGATTTCATGCAACGGTGGTTTATGCTGCATGATTGCTCTATTCATTAGTTTGTAACTATTTTAGCTCAGTGCTCACTTTGAGTACTTTATTTCATTTTGTTTTCAGAGAGGTTTTGGTTCTTGTCCCCCTCTCTCTTCTTGTGTTTTCTTTTCATTTTTTAATAAAATAAAATAGCGGGATGGGCGGTGGGTTCCCGGTTGCGATGACCCCCTTTTTTTTGAGATTGTGGGTGGGTGCCAGTCACCCCAAATCGGCTGTCGCAAAGGAACTAATATCGTCTAATCCTCTATTTAATTAAAAAAAAAAAGGACAAGCTTAATCCAGGGGAGGCCCTCAATTCCTCAAGCTTTTTGGTCTCCGCTTCGGGGAAGTTTACGTTGGGTTTCCACTCAGGCTAGTTCACTCTGAGGTCCAAGGACTATACGGTTTGGGTTGCCAACCTGCACTACAAAAGAAAATTGCAATAGCCACGGTGCCCTCCCGTCGTGAAAAGCTATTTTGCAGTCGCAAAAAAGCATTTGTGACGCTCTGCGACTGCAAAACTTCTGAAGCCGTTGGTGGCGTCGCCAATACCTTTAGCCACAGCAAAATGTCGTCGTAGACCACTTTTGCGACGGCAAAGAGATTTGCGACACTTGCTCTACGACGGTTTCATGCTACCTCTAATGTCATTGCCATTACAACATATACTACGGCAAATTTACATCGCAACATAATTAATATTAAGATAATTATATTACTTCCTGCCAAATTTGTTTCCCGCCAATTTTTTTCCTGCCAAATTGATTTGCTTCCTGCCAGTTTTTCAATAGCAAATTTTGATACGGTCTCGCTGCCGTAGCTTCGGTGGGGTGTTATATAGAAATATATTCTTGACTAATGCAATTCACAGATGCTAGTAGCCAACCAGCATTTAAAAAAAAATTAAAAAAAAAAAAAACCTTTATTTTTGCAACATCCAAAAATGGGATAAAAATATCAATATACAACACATATATTGTTCATTAACTCTGTTAAGGTCTAAGATTTGGCGGTAGTCAAATCTTAGTTAACGCTGGTCCAATGGGCAGACCGCTATTTGGGTGCTTTGGTGACCTCCGCTATCTGTCAAATGAAATACAAAGGGCGTTGGAGGAAGACCGCGTTGAGCGGTCTTCTCTTCTCTGATGTCTAAGTGAGTCAATATATTTATGTTGACAGAATAACAGTAGATAAGTAAATGCGTTGTTAATGAGGAGAGAGGAGAGAACCTTTTATAGGTGGGGAAGAGGCTGACTTCTTCCATGTTTTTGATGTGGGACTGACATGCTTCAGTTCCCAGCTTCTGGAGCTACTGATGCTATATTGGCGCGGTGCATGGCGGCGCGTCGACGATGATCTGTAGGCGAGGCGGCCTCAGGCGGTAGCCTGCTTGGCTGTGTTTCTGTAGGTCACACCGTTGGTGGTAGTTGGTACCGCTGGCGGTAGCGTGAGCGTGGCTCATTATAGCTAATTATGCTTGGCAAATGCTCATGTAAGTACAAGTCCCCCAAGTCCCCAGTCAAGGAGGGCAATCTTGGTTGGGCAGTTGCCTAGCGGTTTTGAAGCATTACCAAGGTTCTAAAAATCAGCGCCTAGCAACACAGTTCCGATTCTCCCTTAGTCGAGCGAGCTGGGCATTGGGAATAAAGTTGGGCCAGCTCTGGGCAGTCTGCGCCTAGGCATTTTCTGTCTTTTTTTTTTTTAAAAAGGAAAACCTAAAACTACCAAAACGAGACGAAATCACGAATTAGGGTTTCATTTTCTGGGTTTAAAATCAAGAGGGAACGTCGCTCATTCGTCCCTCGATCAGTCGATTCTCAGACTCTCAGTCTCTCTCCGAGTCTCCGGCCAGCTCTCTAGCTCTCCAGCTCGCCGGTAAACTGGACTTCCAGCTCGATTTTGTCTCTCTCTGGGTTTTTGTCTTTCAATCGAATTTCTGGGTTTCAAT
This sequence comes from Rosa rugosa, assembly GCF_958449725.1. Taxonomy (NCBI): domain Eukaryota; kingdom Viridiplantae; phylum Streptophyta; class Magnoliopsida; order Rosales; family Rosaceae; genus Rosa; species Rosa rugosa. The sequence continues at coordinate 56,359,100 of NC_084821.1, read as the reverse complement.
CTCACAATTTCTAGGTTCACACTTTTCAGGGCTTTCTGGGTTCAAGGCTTCAAGCTCGGTGATTCTTCAACCACGAAGCTTGGTGATTCACTGATTCTTCAAGCTCGATTTCTGGGTTCGATCTCTAGGTTCAAGGCTTGAAGCTTGGTTCAACCTAGAAACTTGGTGATTCTTCATGCTCGATTTTTGGGTTCAAACTTCAAACTCGGTGATTGTTGAAGCTCGATTTCTGGGTTTTGGATTCGGTGATTGATTCTGCAAGCTCGGTGATTCTTCAATACATTGTGAGTCATTGTCTCAAAGTATCAAACTGTGAATGTTATCAAACTGTGAATGTTAAGTTGATGGGTATTGTATTGAACTGTGATGAACTGATGACCCATGTTGTTGGTGAGTAGTCAGAGTAGATGACTCATGGTTTCCGTTGTCTTGTAACTCTTGTTGTCTTGTTGAGTTGTTGATGAGAATCATGAGATTAAGTTTGATAGTTTGGACTGTTCTGTTTTGGTCCTTTTGGACAGTTTCTATGAGTCTGTGACAGGTTGTATACTTGAAGTGTTGTATACTTGTATTCTCAGATTAATTATGCTTTGTGCCTCTGTTATGGACTTTTTGAGTTTTTGGTAATCACTTGACAAGTTTCATTGTTTTGGACTTTTGATAAACTTAATTGCATATTTGCATATATAGAAATGGTTGTTGAATGTTCACTGATATTTTTATTTATTTAGGGCAATGGTGGGTACTACATCTTCCCTCGGCATCTAATACAATGTCAGAGATGGATAGATCATTAAAGCGTGGTTCGGGTGATATTGGATGGGAGTATGCAGAGTTGGCGGATGCTTCAAACTTGGATAGGTACGGTTGAGGTGTAAGTTGTGTTGGAAATTAGTGAGTGGTGGAATATATCGAATGAAGCAACATATTGCTCACATCAAGGGAAGCGTGGCTCCTTGTAAAAATTCTTCGGATGAGGATAAAGCCAAATGCAAGAATGCTATTGAAGAGGCAAAGTCTAAGAAGAAACAAAAGAGTAGACATGAAGCCGAAGTGAGGCAAGAAGTTATTCTTGAAGGAGATGAAAACAATGAAGCGAGACAAGGGACAAGAAGAATGCCGCATACTCTTGGGCCTATGGACCGTTTTGCATCCCCCATCGATTCAGATTCTTCCTTGGATGGAAGTAGGAAGATAAGGCAACAAAATATCAATGATGCACTTTTCAAGCAAAGAGCACATAGTGTGCATCAATACTTGGCTAGATGGGTATATGAAGCCGGGATTCATTTTCATGCCATTGATAGTGATAGCTTCAAGAGGTTTGTCGAAGCGGTTTGTCAAGTTGGCCCGGGTTACCGACCTCCAAGCCAATACCAATTAAGGGAGCCATTATTGAAGGAAGAGGTAGAGAGAACTAAAAGGTCTTTGAAGAAGCAAGAAGAAGAGTAGGCTTTGAATGGTTGCTCTATTATGTCCAATGCTTGGAGCGACAGGAAAAGAAGAAGTATCATGAATTTGTGTATGAATTGTGCGGAAGGCACAACTTTTCTTTCTTCTAAGGAAGCATCGGATGAGGCACACACCGGGACGTATATATTTAAATATGTGGACAAGTGCATTAAAGATGTTGGGCCACAAAATGTAGTTCAAGTGGTGAAGGACAATGCTTCAAATAATATGGCGGCGGGAGATTTGATGAAGTTGAAGAGGCCAAACATATTTTGGACTTCATGTGCAACTCACACCTTGAATCTTATGCTTCAAGGAATTGGCAACCAACCTAGATTCAAATGGGTGATTGAGAAGGCAAAGAGCTTCACCATCTATATTTATGCACATCACAAGACTTTGGCATTGATGAAGAAATTTACAAAGAAAAGAGATATAATGAGGCCGGGAGTCACTAGATTTGCAACCGCTTTCCTCACTTTGCAAAGCTTGATGGAGAAGAAGAATGAGTTGAGAGCTATGATTACTAATAATGAATGGAATGCAAGCAAACATGCAAAGAGTGTAAAGGGAAAAGCGGCGGTGAATATTGCTTTGAGTGCTTCCTTTTGGAATGGGGTAAGTATTTGCTTGAAGGTGTTTGGCCCTTTAGTCAAGGTGCTTCGCCTTGTTGATAGGGATAGAAAGCCATCAATGAGCTTTGTGTATGGAGAACTACTTAGAGCCAAAGAGGAGATTAAAATGGCATTCAAAGATCAAGAAGCTCACTATTGTCCAATCCTTGACATTGTTGATGGAAAAGCCCGTGGTCGACTTGATAGTCCATTGCATTTAGCGGGTTACCTCTTGAACCCTTACTACACATATGCCAATCCAAGCATTGAGAATGATAATGTGGTCATGGATGGGTTCTTCACTTGTGTTGAGGTATTCTTTCCCGATGACATTCAAACTCAAAGTTTGGTGACAAATGTAGAATTGCACAAGTATTTGAAGAAAGAAGGTGGATTTGGAAGAACTTTGGCTAAGAATCCGGGTAAGAAATACCAACTTTTTTTTTTATATAGCCAATTGCTATTGTTTTGTTTGTTTTGCTTTTGGAGTTTGGCTAATTCATAATTGTTGTTGCTTTTTTTATGTTTTTTTTTTAAGTTCTGTGGTGGAATATTTATGGAAACCTTGTACCAAAATTGCAAAGTATGGCTAAAAGGATACTTTTATTGACCACAAGCTCATCCGGATGTGAGAGAAATTGGAGCGCTTTTGAGGGGGTAAGTACTTATTTAGTTATGCATTTTTGTAAGTTTATAAGCAAGTAGAAATGTAGTTTACTAATTATTTAGAAACTCATAATATACTAATTTTTTTTCTTTATGTAGATCCATACAAAGAAAAGAAATAGACTAGATACAACGAGGTTAAACAATTTAGTCTATGTCCAATTCAATGCCAAGATCATCAACAAGAAGAGAAGAATGTGGATGTGTTACTTGCTAGTGAAGCTACTATGGCCCAAGGATGGATTGTGGATGGTGGTGATGAAGATGTTGATTTCGATCTTACTAGTGAAGTAGTTGGAGAGGGATCAAGATTGGGAGTGGATAGTAGCTTAGAGCCTAGGAGAAGTTGTAGAATTCAAGAAATTAGAGAACTTCATGAGGAGAATTTTGTATCGGATGAAGAGGAAGAAGATGAGATGGATTTTGAGTTTGAGTCCGATGAGGAGGGAGTACTAGAGGGATATGGAGAAGAAGAATTTGAGGATTAGGCTTGGAAGAATCAAATTTGCAATTTTTTTTTTATTTCTAAGAACTCATTATCTCATTGTTGTTGAACATTTAATCTATATTTTGAGTATTTTTACTATTTTCAAACATTATAATACCTTTTATGTTTTTATTTATATAATTATATGTTATAAAAATAAAAATTAAATTAAAAAAAAAAAAACCGCCTAGGTCCCTAGGCGCTAGTCCCCGGCCTTCCGCCCGACTAGTGCCTAGTGTTTTTTAGAACCTTGAGCATTACTTCAACCAGACTTGCAAAAGCATAATTAGCGTCAGTGCGTTGTCAACCATGGCTTTGTAATGAGCTAACTCTTTATACCCTTTCGAGTGGGCCCCTGTTGGGCCCCCCAGGGAGTCCCCCACTCCCTAGCTAAGATAGACCTCCGTTTGGTCAGTGTATTGTTTGTTGAGGGGAGTTGCGCTGAGCAGAGAGCGCTGGGTAGCGAACCCAATATTTGATACCCAAGTGGCGGGGGTCAACATGCCTGATCAGGGCCGTTGAAGACTTTGTTGACGTGTCCCCTTGTCCCTGAGGACCGTGGCTTGACTGGAGTGTCGCGTGGTGATCGCCGTCAGAATGAGGCGTTGCCTCGGGAACCGTTGCGGCAGGTGTCCCTCCGCTGATAGTGAGCAGTGAGCGTCATAGCAGGTACCCTCTTGCCTGAAGCTTCGCGAGCGGTGTTTCGTCCAACGGAGATTGCTTCACTTGCAAGATGAGAAGGGAGAAGTTCCGCTAGAGGTGTTGCGCTTAGCGGATACTGTCTCGCTTGCAAGATGGAAAGGGAGAAGTTTCGCTAGCGATGTTGCACTTAGCGGATACTGTCTCGCTTGCAAGATGGAAAGAGAGAAGTTTCGCTAGCTGTGTCGCGCTTAGCGGAGACTGTCTCGCTTCCAAAGGAGGAGTTCCGCTAGCGATGTCGAGCGTAGCGAAGACTGTCTCGCTTGAAAGATGGAAAGAGAGGAGTCTGCCTCGCTTGCAAGATGGAAGGGAAGGAGTTCCGCTAGCGGTGCTGCAGTTAGCAGAGACTGCCTCGCTTGCAAGATGGAAATGGAGGAGTTCCGCTAGCGGTGTTGCACTTAGCAGAGATTGCCTCACTTGCAAGATGGAAGGGGAGGAGTTCCGCTAGCGGTGTTGCGCTTAGTGGAGACTGCCTCGACGATTGGTATGCTTGCCTCTTGACTGTTACTTCTGATAGACGCTTCATCTAATAGGGGCTTACACGTGGTGGTCATGCATTGGGTTAGCGTGTGTGATTACGTCTCCTCAGCACGCCCGCATCCTCGCCATTAATGCGAGTAATTATTGATTCGGTTAATTTGGGGACTAAGTGGGATCGTGGGGCACGTGTACAGTTGTTGTATGATGTCGTTTTTTACGGATGGCCCAGATTTGCTTGATGTTGACATAAAAGAGAGGGAAACCAGTGGTGTTTGACATCTTATTCACTTCAAATCCAACTCGTCGTCTTTAAGCTGTGCCTCCTGAGAGCTGAAGGTTGCATCATGCGAATCGTATTGTTGTGAGGAAAGAAGGGTCGTCGTCGGGAAGATAATCTTCACCAGGCACATCAAGGGTTCTGTTTTTTCAGGTTGGTAATCTGAGCCTCATCTCTGTTTCATTGGTTCTTGGTTTTGTCAGTTTCTGTTTTTCAGTTTTTGGTGTGATTTCTGCCATTCTCCGGTGTGCTCTGAGGGTCTAGAGTGAGTTTTGGGGATGGGGTTAGATGTTTGACAGAGGGTTGAGATTTATGGATTTGCTAGATGGTCGAATCTGGGTTTTGGATATATATGCACTGTGTTCTTGTTTTGGTATTTTCTGGGTTTGCTGGGTACGAGTGTTCTTGACTAAAAACCACCATAGAAGTAGTTTAGATCGTTTTGGAACTAACTGACTTGGGTTTTAGGGTTTGTGATGGCTAGTGTCGTAGAGATCTCGAGCAGTGAGGATTCTGGGTCTAACGTGTAGCTCATCGTGGCGGATAGGATATTTATTGACTCGTTGCGTCTGTCTGCCCCTGCAGGAACCTCACTATCCGAGCCGCTAGACATCGAGCCGCTACAGACTATACCCTGGGAAGTAGCAATGGGCCGTGTTGGGCGTCCGGAGAGTTCTAAGGCAAGGGAGGAAACTGCCGCCCGCAAGCATTGTGAGGAGAGGCTAGCAAGCAATAGCACAGCTAGCGGTTCCGCTGATGGAGGAGTGGCTGGCGGGGACGAAGTAGAGTCAGCCTGGGTCCTCCGTGATGGCACTCCAGTTGATGAGGCAGGAGGACCGATGACTGCGGCGGCGGTAAACCGGTTGAAGAGGATATTCCACCTCCCTGGCGTAGTGAAGCTTCGTCCGCCGACGGGAGATGAGAGAGCATCTGTTTTGCCGGCGGGGTATGCTTCCGTCCACGAGGCCATCTTCCACCAAGGAGTGACGTTTCCGCTACTCCCAAACCTGCAAATCCTGGTTTGCGAGTTCGATCTTGCGTTCGGTAGAATTTGCCCTAACATGTGGCTGTTACTGATGGCGCTGAACTCACTGTGGCATTTGTCTGGATGTGAAGGGCCAACCGTGGCGAAGGTACTACACTTCTACGAACTCGTCTACGTGAGGCGTCGGGGGTGTAGCGGACAAGTGAACCTGACCCGTCGCCAGGGGGCACCCAAGTTGATTGAGAATCTAAAAGATTCCATGTCTGCCTGGATGGGTACCTATTGCGTTGCGACCGCGGGGTGAGAGTATGACGCCGGAGTAAACGATGAGGCGCCGACGTTTAGGACTAAGTCGGAGTTCCAACCAATCCGAGGTTGTTGCTATCCTCAGCTGACCAAGGTTGGCAGATATGTCTGCATGATTCTTGTATGCTTGATGTATTTTTTCTAATCATCGCCTCATTTTTTTTTTTTTTTTTGTAGCGGGCTTGCGCTTTAATTTGACGCTCGAGAAACAGTGTCGCATGGCAAGGATCAAGGGCTGCTGGCAGGTGAAAATAAAAAAAAAGTTGATTGTTGATCTGTATATTTTCAGGGGAAATTGTTGAACAGACAAGAAATAGTAGTGACGAGGCTTTCAAAACGTTCAGGCCAAGGAATATCAGAGTTTGAATTGATACTTATAAATGAACTCCAGCATACAAATCTTGTTCAGCTCGAGTGATTTTGCATTCATGGTGAAGAGAGGATGTTAATATATGAGTACATGCCAAACAAAAGCTTGGACTACTTTTTATTTGGTTGTTACTTTGATCTAACTACTTGCTTAATTGCATATATGTATATATATTTGTTATAGAAATGTACATATCTATTGTTATTTGATTTAATCTGATTGTACAAATTGTACATATTCAACCAGATGCCAGCAACTGGATTGGAACAAAAGTTTCAGCATAATTGAAGGAGTCGCTCAAGGTTTGCTTTACTTGCACAAATATTTCAGAAAGAGAGTAATTCATAGAGATTTAAAAGCAAGTAATGTTCTACTTGATGAAAGCATGAATCCCAAAATTTCTGATTTTGGAATGGCAAGGATTTTCAAGAAAGATGAACAAGAAGCAAATACTATGAAGATTGTTGGGACACTGTAAGCAAGCAATCATGATATTTTGCTTTTGGTTCTTAAGCATGCATTTGTGAATGTAGTTGTATTAATGAACTTTTCTTCTCCATTTGGTGCAGCGGTTACATGTCTCCTGAGTATGTTATTGGGGGGGGGGGGGAATTTTTCCATAAAATCTGATGTTTATAGTTTCGGAGTGTTGATGCTAGAAATCCTAAGTGGAAGAACAAATAACAGCTTTTACAATGATGGCCATGCCGTCAATATAGTTGGCTATGTATGTTAAAGAAATCTGTGTTATTGTAAAGGTGGACATGTTCAGTAATTCTAAAATTCTAAACGAATGTGATCTTGTTTTAGGCATGGGCGTTATGGAGAGAATGTGCAGGACTGAGACTAATGGATCCAAGACTTGGCGATTCATGTGATAAAAATCAATTCTTGAGGTGCATCTATGTTGGTATGCTCTGCGTGGAGGAATATGCAGCCAATCGACCCACGATGTTAGATGTGATATCTGCTGGCTAATGAAAGCATATCACTACAAGTACCTACGAAACCAGCATTTTGTACAGAAAGAAATGTGATCACAGCTGTTGTAGGGGGGAATGGACAAGAAATTATTGCATCTGTAAACGGTATCTCCAATTCTGATTTTGATGGGCGTTAAATTTACTACCAAGCCAATCAACACGCTTTCTCTTGAAAAATCTAGGTGGAAATGGGCATAAGATAATCGGTTATGTTTTCTTTTCTTAATAAAATGTAATCATATATGTTATTGACTGTATTTTTAACTGTAGGATTTGTAATTTATTATTTCATCCGTGTAATCCTCATATTGAGTTTATTAGTCATTTGGTTTCTAAGGGTCAATAATGGTAGTGTTATAACACAATTAGTGTGACATATCTGTAAAAACTCTTTCAAAAAGTGTTAAAAAAAATTAGTGTTAAAGGAAAAACATATTGTGTGCATTCGTCAAAGTGATTGACGGAGAGCGAATTAAGCAATTACCGATTAACATCAATCAGCATGGATTACGAACCAATCAGTAGTTAATGTCATCATTGTAATTGTTCTTTCCATTGTAATTCTCTCCCTATATAAAAGGGTTATGAAATGAAATGAGTAGACCAATTCCAATTCCCATTTTACTTTTACACGTTATCAGCACGCTCAGAGCCAATAGCCAAGAAAAAAAAAAATTTCTAATTTCTTTCTGCTTTCCGTTGAAAAATAAACTCAAACCCTAGAAGAGAAAAAAAAATCTCTCTTCCTTTTCTTTCTGCCGCAAACCAAAAAAAAAAAAAAAAAAACCTCTCTTTTCTTCTTCGACCACACCAGCGCCTTCGACCTAGCCTAGCGCCCCATCGCCACAGAGCTTCCTTCCGGCCACCAAATCCCGACCAGATCGGCCTTAATCACCTTCACGTCCGATCCCTGCAGCCCATCCCAGCAACGATCCCTGCAGCAACCCTCCCAGCAGTTGTAGCAGCCTGCCCACCGTGATATCTACAACGCCGCACCCCACTGCCCCAACGCAGCCTCTGCCGGCGCACACCTCACCCAGCCTCTGCCCCGCGCCCTTGCAACAGACCGGGCTCGAGCCCCGCCGCCAGCTTTCACCAGCCCCCAACCCGGCCTCTGCCCCTCACCACCGTTGCTGCTACCTCCGCAAGCCTCCAAAGCCTCAAAGCTTCTGCCTTGCACGTTCGGATCCCAGGAGTACACGGCACCTCCACCGGCATCTTGCCCAGCTCATCGCTGCCTCCACACCAGAAAACCAGAACAAAGAAGAGGAGGAAGACAGAAAAAGAGAGGAAGAAGAAGAAACAAAAAAATAGAGGAAGAGGAAGAAGAAAAAAAAAAAAAAAAGGGCGGGTTGACCCGACCCAGAAAAGAGGCTGACCCGGCCCAGCAAGAGAAAAAAGTGACCCGGCCCAAGAAAAGGTCCGGCCCAATTAAAAAAAAAAAACAAATAGGCCTTGCGTGGTGATGCAACCCAGTAGAAACAAAAGAAAAAAAGGCTGGCCTGCGGCCCAGAGAAAAAAAAAACAGGAATAAAAGAAAAGACCCGGGCCACCGCTGAAAAGAAAAAAAAAAAAAAAAAAGGGAAAAAAGAGGAAGCAGCCCAGTTCTCAAGTCTAAAAATATAGCTACGCACGCCTGCATCAACACCGCGTGCACTAGGATTATTTTATTTACTCGATACCAAGTATGTTCTCTTTTATTTATTTATTTTCATACTATGGTATATTTAATTATTTATAATTAGAATTTTTTATTTTTGAGCATACTATTTTATTGCTTGTTATATATGCGATATATATTCGTGGGATCTAAAGCATGTGATTTTTATTTATGTCTACTATTTTTAAGCATGCTTTATACTTTATTATTTATGTAATTTTGAGCATGTTTTTTTTATTTTATTTACGCTTTTATAAATAATGCCAACACATGTTTTACATTATGCTATTATTTATATTTCATTTTACGCATGATATATTATTATATGTAGCATATATTTTGGTATACATGTGTGAAATTTGAGCATGCCAGGTAGTTTATTTCTTATATATGCTATGTTCAAATGTGTTATGCTTATTTTTAGAATTTTTTAGAATGCTATACAACATATAAAATTCTATTTTGCCATGATAATGAAAATTCATGCGCATTATACACACACTTACTGTGATAAAGTATTTTCACATAGCATCGAAAAAATGTGACCATTACGAATCTTGGTCTTGAAATCTAAGTCATATATTTGGAAAATAATTTACGTGGATGTCTTTATGACTGCGTAATTAATATCTTCTCTCTTGTTTTATGTAGATGACTGATCCAACTCGACCTGAGTTTGACATCTTGGACTCAGAAGGACTTGAGTACCATCGTTGGGTTTCCGATATGGAAACTGCCTTTGTGGTAAAAGACTACACTGCCACCATTACTTATCCCAAAGATGATGAACTATCTAATAAGGTGAAAGCAGATGCCTTAATTTTTCTGAGGCGACATATTGATCCTAGCCTACGCTAGGAGTACCTTCAGTTGAAGACACCCAAAGCACTGTGGGATGCCCTTAAAGGACGTTTTGGGAACATTCACGATACTTTGCTCCCAGGACTGGCTGTTCAGTGGAATGGAATCCGCTTGCTTGACTATAGAAAGGTCAATGACTTCAACAAGGACATGTTGCGCTTAAAGGCACGTCTCAATTTCTGTGGAAGGGAAATCACAGAAGATGATATGATCTACAAGACTCTTACCACATTTCCTAATTCAGCTTTTATACTAGCGAACCAGTATCAGTTGGATTCAACAAAAGAATCACAACCTTCAATAAGTTGATAAGCCTACTGCAAGTGGCTGAGAGACAAAATAAGATTCTCTTGAATAACAATGCCAGGCCCACTGGGACAAAGAAAATTCCTGAGGCTAATTATGGAAAAATGAAAGATGGAAATAACTCCAATGCAAGGGGGTTTAGACGTGCTGATCCCTACCCACGTGGCAACAATGCACGACGTGGAAAGGGACATGGGGATCATGGAAACAAGATGCCAAAGGAAAGAGTTGACAATGAACCATGCTATATGTGTGGATTCATTGGGCATTGGTACAAGAACTGCCAAGCAAACAACAGAGTAGCAGCCAATTACAAGAGGTATAGAGAGTCTAAAGAACAAGTGGCTCACTATATGGAAGAAGGAGGTCATGACCTAGACGTCAACCTTACAGTTGCAGACTCCAATGGCAAAGAGGAACTTGCTAAGTCAATGGATGCTCTCAATCTTGACTGATCTGCTTTATTCATTTTATTTTCCAAAGGCAGTTGTGAAGGCATAATGCCTCATTTTTAATTAGACTATTGTTTGGTCTTAAAGTTTATTTTCAATCATGGATTGATGAATAAGATTTATGAACAAGACCTTGATTTGATTATCGTTGGCTTATTAATAAATTTTGAGTTTTATTCTGAAGCACTGAATTTATTCAAATTTATTTACTACACATATTTACATGGTTCAACATAGCACTATAAAGATGTAAAGCAATACATCTAGAGAAAAATTATTAGAATGAAAAGAATACCATTCTACGCAAATAGAAATACTCTAAAGAATATGAGTTATATTTTCTAAATATCTCCCATTTATTTGTAGGAATGAATGGAGGAGAACTTGAGTGCTTAGATGATAGTAGACCTGTAAATGGACCGGATTTTGATCCGGACCCGCTCCAGATCCGTAGCTATTAAACGGGCTTGGATCGAACATTTTGATCCGTTGATCCGTTAATGATCCGAATCCGTTAACCCATTTAATAAACGGATCGGATTTGGATTTAGGTCGATCCGATCCGTTAATGATCCGACCCGTTTTAGTAATATATTATTATTTTTAAAAAAATATAAAATATAAAATATAAAATATTAAAGATTTCTAATATTACTTTTTGGCAGAAATCTAAGAGGCAGTCTTCGTAATTTTATTTTTGATAATGTAATTTTATTTTTAGTGATACTCTTCATGTAGATCATGTTATTTTAATATTTTATTAATATCTTATGAGATATTATGATATAAATTTAATATTACTATTTAAAATTTAAAAATATTTGAAATTATAAACGGATCAGATTAGCGGATCGGGTATCCGTTAATCCGACGGATACGGATTTGGATCGAGGTATCAATGATCCGCCGGGTTAACGGAGCGGGTTTGGATCGATTTTTTTTTTTAGTAAACGGATTTGGATTTAGGTCGATCCGATCCGAACCCGGTCCATTTACAGGCCTAGATGATAGTGGGACTACCCACACAATATTAAGAAATAGGCAATTATTCATTGAACTAATAGCCTATAATTCCTCTGTGACTACGATGATTGGATTGTCAAAACTAATAAAATGGCGAGGAACTGCCAAATTTTTGCTGCCTAATGGCGCAACATTTCAAGTCACAGACGCTCTATATGCACCAAGAGCTAATCGAACCTTGTTAATGTTTCAAAGCTATTTGTGCCAACGATTATCCAGTAAAAACACACCGTGAGAATGGAACTGAATATCTTGATATTACATCTAATGACTGTGGAAGGAAACACATTTTAGAGAAACTTATGAGTCAATTTAGTGGACTGTACCTCACTACGATTCGGACAATTGAATCCTATACTGTCACCAACAATGAAATGTGGGACACTGACTCATACAGGCTTTTGCATGACCGCCTATGGCACCGAGGTCGTGACATGATGATCCGTATTTTTCAAGAACTCACACGCACATCTCTTCTTTCGAGTTAAAAAAAAAAAAAGGGAGAAAAATCCGCCACACTGCAAGGTGTCGGTTCTAGGATTGCTCAAATGCAGTCATTGCTTTCTGAAGTACCAGAAGCACTCCCTCCCTCCCATTATGCCTCATTGACTATTTCAAAGGCACATCACTCGTTTTGCAAAGCCTGCTCTTTAGCAAAAACAGGATCGAGACCTTTCTATGCTAAAGATACAAAACAAAACATTCCATTCTTACAAAGGATACAAAGAGATGTCTGTGGACCTATCCATCCAGAATGCGGACCATTCAAGTACTTTATGGTTCTGGTGGATGCTTCGACAATCTGGTCACATGTCGTTTTATTGTTCACAAGAAATGTTGCAATACTCCTAGCACAGATTATACATTTAAGGGCTACCACCCTGATCACCCTATCAAGTCTATACGGCTTGATAATGCTGAAGAGTTTACATCAAAAGCATTTGATGATTATTGCATATCTATTTGGATCGATGTAGAGCATCCTGTACCCCATGTGTATACACAAAATGGTCTCGCAGAAGCCACCATCAAAAGGCTATATATGGTGACTAGGGCATTGGTTATGCGCAACAACCTGCCTATATCTGCATGGGGTTATGCAATAGTGCACGCAGCTTTACTTATTCGTTTCAGACCCATTGCTAGCCAACCATTATCTGCATACCAGTTGGTAACTGGATATGAGCCTGACATTTCACACTTACGCATATCTGGTTGCGCAGTATATGTGCCTATTGCGCCCCCACAACGCACTACACTGGGTCCTCAGAGACGATTAAGTATTTATGTTGGATACGAATCGCCAACAATTATCCGCTATTTGGAACCCTTGACAGGCGATCTCTCTACCGCTAGATTTGCGGATTGTCACTTTGATGAGACAGTCTTCCCGTCGTTAGGGGGAGATAGGAAAAATGATTTTCCAAGGGAACGATAGGAATTGTCGTGGTTTGTCCCCACTCTGTCTCATCTTGATCCCCGCACTTCATAAAGCGAAAGTGAAGTGAAAAGAATAATCGATCTTTAGAACGTAGGAAATTCGATGCCTGATGCGTTTACTGATATCGTAAAAGTGATGAGATCACATATACCAGCTGCAAATGTGCTTGCAAGGTTAGAAGTCCCCAACAAGGAGCACGGTGCCGCAGATAGAGGCACTGCAACCGCACTTAGTGGAGGTGTGGTTGAGGCCGTGGCTCCCTAAGGAAGAGGGGGAGGTCACTTGGTTCGATTGACACTCACCCAAGGAAGAAGAGGGTGAGTAAGGCACAAACCAATCATCAATGTATAGAATCCCTCTCATGAGATTGTCTCTGATTATAGTTATGTCCATGAATCAATACTGGAGGACGCTCCGATGTTTGAAATGATTCCAGAGAACAAAGAAATCTCAAAGGATTACGAGAGTACGTATGAGTTGATAGAAAGATCTTCCATACACATTGATGATATATACTATTGCTCAAGGAATCATAGAGCACGATGATATCGAACCACGCTCTGTTGAAAAATGTCAACAAAGAGCAGATTGGCCTAAATGGAAAGAATCAATCCAGGTAGAATTAGATTCTCTGACAAAGAGACAGGTATTTGGTCAGGTAGTGCTAACCCGACCAAGTGTAAAGCCTATAGGACATAAATGAGTCTTTGTCAGAAAGCGTAATGAGAAGAATGAAGTCCTGAGGTACAAGGCTGGCCTTGTGGCGCAAGGTTTCTCACAACGCCCTGGAATTGACTACGAGGAGACATACTCTCCCGTAATGGACGTTATAACGTTCCGCTACTTAGTTAGCTTAGTAATGTCCGAAGGACTGGAAATGCAGCTCATGGATGTGGTTACTGCATATCTCTATGGGGATCTAGATTCAGAGATATATATGAAAAGTGCCTAATGGCCTTACATTACCCAAGTCAAGTGACTCTAAACCACAGAGTACATTTGCAATTAAGTTGAAACGCTCACTTTACGGATTGAAACAATCCAGACTGATGTGGTATACCCGTCTAAGTGACTACTTGATTGGGAAGGGATATAAGAATGTTGAATTATGCCCTTGCGTATTCATAAAGAAAACAAGTTCCGGATTTATAAATTGTAGTAGTATATGTCATAACTGGCACTCTTGATGAAATAAGAGAAACCGCGAGCTACCTGACATCCGAATTTGAGATGAAAGATCTTAGGAAAACTCGATTCTATCTAGGTCTTGAACTAGAACATCGAGTTTGTGGAATATTAATCCACCAGTCTGCATATGTCTAAAAGTCAGGCGATATAACATGGACAAAGCACATCCTGCTAGCACTCCCATGATCGGTCGAAGTTTGGATGCAAGGAAATATCCATTTCGTCCAAAGGAAGATGACGAACAAGTGTTGGGAGCTGAAATTCCCTATCTAAGTGCAATAGGCGCATTATTGTACTTAGCCCAATTTACTCGACCAGACATTGCATTCTCAGTGAACTTGTTAGCTAGATTTAGCTCAGCACCAACGGAATGGTATTAAGAACATTTTCGATACCTAAAAGGAACCATTGACTTGGGACTATTCTTTCCCTACAGAGAGATAAGAGGGACCGCAGATGGAGCTGCAATCCCTAAAGGAAATGTTGATGGTGAAAACGCCACTCACTACACTAAAACGCCAAATGACGTTTTGGTCGGTTTTACTGATGCTGGATACGTATCTGACCCACATATCGTTCCCAAACTGGTTATGTATTTACCAATGGGAATACGGCGATATCTTGGAGATCAACCAAGCAAACCTTTGTGGCTACCTCCTCGAACCACTCAGAGATCATTGTTCTACATGAGGCGGTTCTTGAGTGTGTATGGTTAAGAACTATCATTACACATATTCGAGGGACTAGTGGTTTGAGTTCTACCACTGAAGAGCCTACTTGCATTTACGAACACAATGCAGCTTGCATCGAACAGATGAAGCTAGGTTATATTAAGGGTGATAACACAAAACTCATATCACCAAAGTTGTTCTACAATCAGCAACAACAGACTCTCCTCAAGATTCAAATGAATCAAGTAAGGTCTGAGGAGAATGTGGCAGATTTGTTCACCAAATCATTGCCTAAGGACACATTTGAGAAACATGTGAAAAACATAAGAATGCGAAGATTTTCCAAGCTCCCTAGATTAATGTAAGTATCAGGGGGAGGTGTAGACGTCAGGGGGAGTCTAACATACACATGTCATACTCAAATGTAAAAGGTGCGTTGTGCTATTTTCCTTCGACCAAGGTGTATTTTTGTCCCACAGGGTTTTTATTGTTACTTGGCAAGGTTTTTAGTAAGGCAACAACTCATGCACCATTTCGTCTTTGACTTGGCACAAGGGGGAGTGTTAAAGGAAAAATATATTGTGTGCCTTCATCAAACTGATTGACGGAGAGGGAATCAAGCAATTACCGATTAACATCAATCAGCATGGATTACGAACCAATCAGTAGTTAATGTCATCATTGTAATTGTTCTTTCCATTGTAATTCTCTCCCTATATAAAGGGGTTATGAAATGAAATGAGTAGACCAATTCCAATTCCCATTTTACTTTTACAAGTTTAAGCTAGCGAGAATAATTTTTTCATACTGAATTTTTTTTTCTTGAAAGAGGTTTGGAACCCAGCTAAGCTGGGAAGCTCATCCCCACACCTGACTTATTATATGCGCCCAATTTCATATTGATCTTCCACGTCATGTTGTAGTGCAGTAACCACAAGGGAGCAATCGCTCTCAAAATCAAGAGCAGTCATGTTCTGGTGGATAGATAATAGAAGCCCTGCCCTACATGCTTCCACTTCCATGTGCAAAGCAGAAGAAGCATACGGGAAGTAGCGTGCTAGAACTGCCAAACAGACACCATGTTCATCACGTATTACCACCCCCACTCCTCCATCACCAAAGTCAGCCCGGTAGCTACCATCTACATTCACCTTCAGTTGCCCACTAGGAGGGTTCTGCCATTTTGTCTTCTCCCCTGAGATTTCGCACCCCCATTGATATGTAACTGCTGGTACTCCTCAAGAAATTTGCTAACTCATTGAGCTGCATTTGAGGCACAAAAATAGCTATCATTCTACAAATCATTATTGCGTTCAGACCACAGTACCCAAAGAGCCATGAAGAAAGCACACCGTTGGCTTCCATTAAGCATATCAATAACATTCAGTACCCAATCCACCACATTTGACGCAGCCACATTCTTAGCTTGTAAACCCATAGTAGTATGTACCCAAAAACAAGTTGTCACATCACAATATCTAAATAAGTGTAGCCCATCCTCAAAAGATTAATTGCAAAAAATACAACTAACATAAAAGAGGCTAACCTTTTGAGAGAGTGCACATCTTGTAAGTAAAATACCCTTCAAAATTCTCCATATGAAGACCCAGACCTTAGGGGGTATATTGGCTCCCCAAATGACCTTCCAGTAGCTTGCATGAATACCATACGTGCCCAAAGAGCTAGAAGCACTTGCAATTCTACCATCCTCAATCCTAGCAACATGTTAACCACTTCTAACCCCATAATTATCTCTTTTATCATAGCGCCACATCAAGTTGTCCTCTGCTCCTCTAATGCTTAAAGGAATATGTGCAATAATGCCCACTTCGAATGGTGTAAACAATTCCACCAAAAATGGAACATACCACTCATGATCATCTTCTAGAATCAAGTCACTCACTTTTAACTCCTCAAGTCCCACAGGCGGTGTAGGAAAAGGCTTGAAATTAACAGGTAATGGCACCTATGGATCATGCCATGCAGAAACACGGTCCCCAGTTCCCACTCTATATCTCATGCCCTTACGTAGCAAACACTTACCATGCATAATACTCCTCCATGAAAATGAAGCACCCTTAGCTACCTCTGCATCCAGGAAGTCACATTGCGGAAAATACCGCGCTTTGTATAACCTGGCAATCACCAAGTTAGGGGACTGAATGATCCTCCAATCTTGCTTAGCAAGTAAAGCTTGGTTGAAATGAACCATGTTTCAGAACCCTAGACCTCCTTCAGATTTGGGAACACATAACTTCTCCCAAGCTAGCCAATGAATCTTTTTGTCATCAACCTTGTCACCCCACCAAAACCGAGCCATGAGGCAATGCATTTCCAAACAAAGGTGCTTCGGAAGCTCAAAACAACTCATTACATATGTTGGGATTGACTGCACTACCGCCTTCACCATAACTTCCTTACCTGCCGCACTCAGAGTTTTTTCTTGCCGTCCTTGGGTTCTCTTCCGAATCCTCTCATTGAGAAAATTAAAAGCCTCGGTCTTTGAATAACTTTGCTCCGTAGGTAACCCTAAATATTTGTCATGTTTGTCCACACGTAGCACTTCCAAAATTGCAGCAAGATCATTCTGTTTGTCTCTTTTCACATTCTTGCTAAATGAGACTGAACTCTTCTGGTAACTGATGAGTTGACCCGAGGCTCTCTCATACTGCTCAAAGATCTCCTTTAGAGCATAACATTCATCGATCTCAGCTTTGAAAAAAATAAAGGCGTCATCTGTGAATAGGAAGTGAGATATTGAAGGTGCACTTGGGCATATTTTAACACCATGAATTACATTTCCTTCTTCCGCAGTCAAAATCATTTTGGATAATGCTTCAGCACATAGCAGAAAGAAGTAGGGGGATATGGAATTGCCCTGCCTTAAGCCTCTAGAAGGAATAACATGACCTTGTGGATCACCATTAACAATATAAGAGTAGGACACTGTTCTAACACATCTCATAACCCAGGTAATCCAAATGGGACTGAACCCTAGCTGTGTCAATACTTGTTCCAGGAATACCCATTCGACCCGATCATAGGCCTTACTGAATTTTGATCCAAGGACAAAAATGAGGTGTAACCATTTTAAATCTACACTTCCAGAATTAAGGGTGGTGTATTCAATTCAGATTTTAAAAGACTTTGTTTGAGTTTTTATAATCTATGGATTTACTTAATCCACAGATTGTTTAAATTCTATATGGACTCTGATTGATTTTAATAGATTGATTTACTTGTATTTGTTTAGATTTTACAAATCCTTATGATGTTTTTGGTAGGTTAATTTTTTCTTCTTCTTCTTCTTCTTCTTTAATTAAGCAATGAATGCATGTATGGATCCAACTATAATGCTATATCACTGACAAGAAAGTATGACATCTACCATTCTTTATGTTATGTATAATGATATATGAACAATAAGAGAAAACTAACGGGCCAAAATGTTTCACAAAAAATAAAGTAGTAAACTAATGACATAATTTATTTCACATCTAATTTACAAAAGAGAAGTTTTAAATACACACCCCTAATTACTTAATACACACTCCATACTTAATACACCACCCATTTAATTTCTCATTCTAATATTCTACTAAATACACAACCAAAAGTACCTAAAATATCATTAATCTCAAAAATCATGAAATATCCTATTATTTGACTATATTAAGGCTACTATTTAATATGATTAGTATATTCTAGTATATTGATGTTTTTAAATGACCATATTGATTATTTGTGTTACTTATTCAGAAATCCATAAAGATTTATTATTGTTCCCTTTAAATAAATGCATATAAATAGGTTTTATATTATTTGAGTTCTCATCCACCAAACACCATGTTGATCAAGTATAAAATTATGAATTGAACATTTAAACACAACTATATCACTAGTTTCTCTCCAATGGTGGAACTACAAAGTTGTCATTATAGGGGCCAAACAAATTAACAATTATACAGTTTTTTCACCAGTGATGTTTTATATTAGAAAATAAATGGATTAATTGTATCTCTTAGAAAAAAGAAAGAAAAGGAAATTAACTAAAAAATGGGAGTAAAACGATCCGTTTTAAAAACATTTAATACCATTGATTTTGCAAATTAAATTAGATAGTTTCTAACTTTATTCTTGTACTAAATTAGGAGGCCATGTATAGAAATTTGTTGTGTTTATCTAACTATTTATACATAAATTATTCTATATAAGGAAAATATAACTATTTTTTCTTTCTTTCTAATGCATAGATGTCTGTTTTGGTCATTCAACCTACCTACAAAATCTAATTTGAAATATAAAATAATAGGGATGTGTATTAAGTGATTAGGGGTGTGTATTTAAAATTTCTATTTACAAAAGAATCATGTGTGTATGTATCATCTTAATAGTACCATTGAAAGTGAGCTTCATTAGTTAGAAGGATTAAGGCTTCTAGAGCTATAGTGATAAAAATAAAATAAAAAATTATTAGATGAGAGCAGAGACAGAGGAAGATAGTGGGAAAATAGGTCTAAGACAAAATGGATGAGTGTCACCTATTGAGACCTGCTTTTTATTATTATTATTCTTTTGGGTGAAGACGTTCTTCATTTTTTGAGTGAGAAAGAATCCATCAAAATCTTTTGGGAAGTGGTTGGATTGTTTTTGAGTTTTGATATGTATAAAAAGCACTATAAAATCCTCTAAAATCCAGCATTTAATGAAATCCTTAAAAATCCGTATACTTTTGAATTTCAGCAGATTTGAATGGATAATTTTAAATCTTAATTGAATACATCAAGATTTTAAAGGATTATTTAAAATCTCAATTGAATACTCATAGACTTCTAAAATACAAAAAAATATTGTAGACTCTTAATTGAATACACCCCCGTAAATATTTTTAATGAGTTGTTACCATTGTTTCAATCCATGCACAAAATACTCTGCAGT